>NC_048292.1:6209595-6507095 GCF_009762535.1 Notolabrus celidotus
GGATATTTTGTTACAATCTGGAAAAATGTGGCAGGACCATAGACTGAATAAATAAGGACCCAAAGTGCAGATGAAAAGGGTTTAATAAACATAATGAGAAAACACCAAAAACCACAGGGGAAGGAACACAGGAACAGGTTTGACACACGAAGAACTAACAAAGAGACAGTGGCAATCAGACACAGGTGAGACAACGAGACACAGGTGGAACTTATGAAGGTGCAATCAAACTGGAGGGAAACACAAGGGCAGGAAGTAAAACTGAACCAGACACAGAAGGAACAAGTAATTCAAAATAAAACAGGAAACAATAAATGTGAAACACAGGAAAAGGCTACAAATAGAAAAGAAAGAATAAACAAATCATAAAAAGTAGTGTTGGCGAGAAGAAGCTTCGT
Source organism: Notolabrus celidotus (assembly GCF_009762535.1). Lineage (NCBI taxonomy): Eukaryota > Metazoa > Chordata > Actinopteri > Labriformes > Labridae > Notolabrus > Notolabrus celidotus. The sequence continues at coordinate 6,209,994 of NC_048292.1, forward strand.
GAAGCATTGAGGCTTTCCATCCAATCGGTTCACTCATGGGCCAAAGCTTCATGGTGCTCCATTTGCTTTACTGCGCCATCAAGTGGACAATAAATGTAACACAAGCACTGTGACTATAATGACACCATCCCTTTGGTGTGTGAAGCTTTGAATTGAATAAATGAATTTATGATGTTTGTGATGCCAATAGTGAAATAATTAACTTCTTACAGGGTTCCCTCTCTTTTCCAGAGATCATTTTCCTGGACATTTTAAGGACATTTTCAGTGATGATCAAGCTGGTATGACAGTCTAAATTTAGTTCCTAATTTAGTTCTTAAATAGCCTAATATGTTCCTCAAAGTAGAAGTCTACATTGAAAGATGTGCAGTCTGTGGCTATGCATGAAATCATCTCTTACATGCTTAAAAGTGATGGCAAATTGATTATAGAACAATGCAACCACAGATATACAGCACTTCACTTTATTAGTGCAACCAAGTAACAATGATGGGCAACTCTCATCTCAGCTTTCTCTTTTCAAAAAAAATATAAAATTAGCAAAGTAAAAAACAAAAGAGCCAGTAAAGGAATCTGGAGGCTGCCTTACTGAAATAAATAAATAAATAATAATAATAATAATAATAATCAGAGGATCAGTGCATAAATTGACCTAAATAGAACTGAATGACAAAAATGGCCACAAATGTTGAATGGGGATGTGTTTTTTTTTTAACTTTGTCAGGTCGCACGCAGTCATGTTGGAATCATTTTCCAGGACAATCCGTGATTTTCCAGGACATTTGACTTTTTCTCCCATTTTCCAGGTGTTTTCCAGTACTGGAAAACTGGTCAACTGTTTTCCAGGTTTTCCAGGAGGCGTGGGAACCCTGTTCTTAATATGGTGTCTGTATTTATGATACAACGGCCGGGTCAACAGGGAAAGTGGAAACAAATTCAATCAATCATCAAGCTTTGTTTATATAGCACCTTTCATACAAATCAAATGCAACCCAAAGTGCTTTACAGCGACTGAAAAACAAGAAAGAAGCAGAAATGAAACAATGGCAGGACATATTAGGGGAAGATAATAATAAGAAAAATAGTAATAATACAAATTAAAAATAGGAACAGCATAAAATAAAATAAAATAGAGACCAAATCACACCAATATGAAATATGTGTAATTAAAATAAGTTAAAGCATTAAAATTAAGAATAAAAAATAGTTAAAATAAATAGATTTAAAAAAAGGGTAAGGATAAGAGTTGAAAAATAAAACTAAGGCTAAAAATATCAATAAAACTGAGTAGATAAATAAAAATTAAATAAATGAATGAATAAATACATAATAGAATAAGATAACAGTTAAAATTACTAAAATAATAAAGCAACATTTAAAACAATCTTACAGTAAAAGGTAAGTAATAAAATTGTTAAACCCTACATAAAAGCCAGACTGAATAAATATGTTTTTAGTTTACATTTAAAAGTCTCAATATCTCTATCAGTGCCTCTCAGATCCTCAGAAATTGGGGACGACATGACACGTAAAACAGGGATAACAATTTATTCATTTTTAAAAAACAACAATTTCTCCACAGTGCTGGGCTTCAGGGGGGTTTCTTCTTTTAGAGACAGTTTCACCTGCTTTTGAAAATACCCTTTCACAGGGTACAGATAAGACCGGGGTACAGGGAAAAGAAACCTCAAGCTTATATAAGTCTGGAAAAACATTTTTGTGTTTTCCCCAATACCCTAGGGGGTTCTCCAGTCTTCAGATGTTCGGTTCCCTCAGGTACATTTGCACCTCCACCTAGCATCTGCAGTCAGATTTTGGGTCCTTGTCTGCAGGACTGTGGTGTCCAACCAATGCCACAGTTTGATGATGAAGAGGGGAGGAAGTCAAACTGCTTTGTATACCTGCAACACATTCAGATGTGAGCCTCTTCTCGGCATCTGCTGCTTTATTTGGGCTAAAGAAGCCTGTCCTTTTAAATCTGGTATCAAGCAGTGTCACCAGGTACATGATACTCAGTGATTGTAAATTGTACAACTTCTCCCTTAATTGTCTCCTTAGACTCTCAGTCATTGCTTTTGTCTCTGGAGTTTGGATACTTCCCATTTTCTCCTCCAGTGTGTGGTGCAACATTGACAAGAGGGGAACTACTTTGGATCCAGACACCCTCTTCTCCTCTGACAGCTCAACAGGAGCAACATTAAATGGTGACAGCACTTTAAAACATTCTGCTACCACTTGACACTGTTCTGATATCAGTGGGGCAAAGCCAGTGTGTAGGCCTGCCAATGCTGCTCCTACAGGTTCCCTGAGGTCACACAGGCGTTGGAGCATGTGGTATGTGCTGTTCCAGTGCAGATCCACCTCCTGAATGAGCTTCAGGGTTGGACGGCCCATTTGCTCCTGCACCTGTGTCAGCCTCTCCTATAAAATTGGTTCAGATGTGAGCCTCTTCTCGGCATCTGCTGCGTTCTTTGGGCTAAATAAGCCTATTCTTTTAAATCTGGTATCAAGCAGTGTCACCAGGTACATGATTCTCAGCGATTGTAAATTGTACAACTTCTCCCTTAATTGTCTCCTTAGACTCTCAGTCATTGCTTTTGTCTCTGGAGTTTGGATACTTCCCATTTCCTCCTCCAGTGCGTGGTGCAACATTGATAAGAGGGGGACTACTTTGGATCCAGACACCCTCTTCTCCTCTGACAGCTCAACAGGAGCAATATTAAATGGTGACAGCACTTTAAAACATTCTGCTACCACTTGACACTGTTCTGATGTCAGTGGGGCAAAGTCAGTGTGTAGGCCTGCCAATGCTGCTCCTACAGGTTCCCTGAGGCCACACAGGCGTTGGAGCATGTGGTATGTGCTGTTCCAGCACGTATCCACCAACTGAATGAGCTGAATGAGCACCTGAATGAGCACCTGTGTCAGCCTCTCCTATAAAATTGGTCAACAAAAAGTGATTAATGCAAGTGTCACTGCATCAGCAACTTAAACAGAACAGCATCATTTAGAATATTGCAATGAAATAAAGGAACTCACCTTGGCAGTGGTGCTGCTGCTCTTGAAATATCAATAAATCACAAAAACTAAAAAAAAATTCACTTGCTTAGTTTTTAGTTGTTGCAAGAATTGTAATACATTATTTGCATTTCATTTTGTTACAAGGCAAGTTTATTTATCTAGCACGTTTCATGCAACATGGCAATTCAAAGTGCTTCACACAAGACATTAGAAGACAGAGACGAAGGTGAAAGAAAAACACATTTAAGAATAATTAAAACAAGGCACTAAAAGTGACAGCAAAGAGAAAATAAATCAACAAAATCAGAACAGTCAAACATAAGGTAGTTTTAAAGGCCATCAAGTGTGCGTAATGGGACAGCCCACTGGGTAATGAGTAAGGGGACACAGGTGAGACCAACAAGGCACAGGTGAAGACAGGTGAAGTAAACCTAAACCAGAAACACTGCAAAAATTAAACAGGAACTCTACACACACAGGGAAGACAACACAAACACACACACATCTGTAAAAAGATAATAAGTAACTTAATTACATTTACAAGGTAACAACATAGCAAATCAAATATAAAAGGTATAAAGGTGCTTTAAACCAAACAATAAAATTATATTGTATAGAAGCAATAAATATAATCAAATCAATAGAATCATAAGTACATAAAGGAACAAATAGGTGCTGCAGGGCTCCCAGTTTACGAGCAGGGGGGGCAATGATCTCAATTTCTAGTTGATGAATTCATTTGATTATCCCTGTGGGTTTCCTGAGACCAGGAGCCTAAAATACAGGTAGGTGCTGCACCATGTTTCCTGTCATCCATTCTCCCACAAGACTCTTTAAAATGGCTTGTCTTCCTCATGTTCATAAACATTGAAGGGATAGAGTTGAAGTTCTTCATGCTCAAAATATGAATCACAGGTAAATTGTGTACATGTAAAGTTCTTGCTGTGGAGGCTGAAGTTGTGTATGCGTGGTGAACTGGCTCCATCTAGTGGATTAACTAGGAATTGTTTTTGTTGGAATGCTCAGTTTTTATTTCCCTGTTTGACGTTCACTGCACCCTGAGAAACTCAGCTGTGACTTGTGCATCTTTGAGGTTTTTGTTCTTCCTCTTTGCTGAGATTACCCTGTAGTTTTTTTTACAATCCTGATATTTGCTCAGAATTTAGTCAAAGTTGGTTTTGTAGGGGCAGATATGCTTTGGAAGAGTTAAGAGGGGGTGCATTTGTTTTGTTTTTTTTCACCCTTCCTGAGGCCGTCGGTCAGCAACTTCAAAAGGAGGACCATTAATTTAGTCTGTGGAGGTAAGAGAGGAAAGTGTTTTGCTTTTGATTGATCTTAAGAATCTCTCCGTTTGAGGCTTTTAAATAATACTGAAATTGCATTTTTTAGGTTGGATTGGCTGGAGCAGATTCAGTGGAAGCGGATCATTTCAGATTCAACAATTCCTTTAAATGTGTGTTTAGGATGATAGCTGTTTTTATGGAGTAAGGCATGGGTGTCAGTGGGTTTTAAGTTCACTCAGTGAGTAATTTTTTCTCCTTAAGTTTTTGAAAGTAAACCATCGGGTCCATCCAGAGTAAAATATTTGCTTTGAAAGAGCTTCCTGAAGGGTTACTGGTGTAAAGGATTCACCAACTCAAAGGGCTGTTGGTTAGAACAAGCATGAACAATGAACCAAGCTTTCCAGTCCAAAGATTTATTTCAATTGTTAATGTCTTTATTTATATGAAAGTAACACATGTAGATGATCAGACTTCATCTTTTGGTATATAATTATCATAACTTTAAATCAATTTATAAGGCAAAGACTAATCAAACTACACATTCTAAACAAAAGAAATCTTAACAATCAAATATTCAGTTCATTGATTGAGGAAATGTGAGCAGACAAATCCTCACAGCCTGCTCCAGTGTTCTCAAAAAGGGCTTACTACAGGTGAGCTGGCGGTCTCTAATTAACTCTGGAGCTCCTCCCACTCAGCAGGGAATCAGGTAAGAGAGAGTCCGAAGAGGAGGGACGATTCTCCACATCCAGAAAATCAACTTATTGGGGCTGTAACAAAAATGTGACAGTGATGGCTAGTGAGTGTTAGTATGATGATAAAGTTGTGATATTCATCTTCGCCATGATGCCAAGAAATATTTTACCTGGAGTGTTGGAGTACTTTTAATTTGGAACAGACACAGGAAGTGTTGTTTGGATGTACTTACCATAAAACAGAAAACTGAAGCAACATAATAAAGTGGGTTTGAACCAAAACTTGGATCATGTACTTAAAGCTGCTGTGAGGAACTTTTGATTTATATCAATTTTAGCGCCCCATTGTGGACAAAGTGATACCTCTTCTCTCTTGTTCTTTACATGCAAAAGTAGTGTTTTCAACAAAAAACTCACCCTGCTGTCTTTTAACAGCCAGGTGTATCACTCAATGTGATTATTTGCCAGAGATCATTTTCCAGGACATTTCCAGGACATTTTCATTGATGATCAAGCTGGTATGACCGTCTAAATTTAGTTCCTAATTTAGTTCCTAAATAGTCTAATATGTTCCTCTCAGTGGAAGTCTACATTGAAAGACATGTAGTCTATGGCTATCAATGAAATCATCTCTTACATACTTGAAAATGATGGCAAATTGATAATAGAATAGCCAGGGACCCCTTACAGGTGAGAAAATTGTCCATGGCCCCCTCATAATTGTAACACAGATTAAGCACATTAGTGATGTGTCATGATCAAAAGCTGCGGCTCTGAGAGTCGATGCTTTATAGTGAATCAGAAGAGCAGGCTCACATCAAGAGAGAGAGACTCCCAGTTTTTTCCTTTCCCTCCTCAGCTCTCTCAGTGCTCAGCCCCAGCTCTGCTCACAGCAGAACTTTGTTTTGATTGGTCAGCATGGCGGCCATGTGGCCAATCATATGTGAGGATATAGGATACAGGTGATGGAGGGGAGGCTGTGTATCATGGCTTCATCTGTTCCTTCAGAGAGAGTCTTCTTGAAGACCGGGCTAATACTCACTGAGAGGAGAAATCGGATCAGCCCATCCAAGCTGAGGCATCTGATTTTTCTCAATACCAACCTGAGGACGTTAATAATGTTTGCTTGAGTTTGGTTCTGGTTCTGTTTGCTTGAGTTTGGTTCTGGTTCGGTTTACCTGAGTTGGTTCTGGTTCTGTTTGCTTGAGTTTGGTTCTGGTTCTGTTCTGGTTCTGTTCTGGTTCGGTTCTGTTCTGGTTTGATTCTGGTTCACGTCTGGTACGGTTCTGATTCGGTTCTGGTTCGGTTCTGGTTCGGTTCTGGTTCGGTTCTGGTTCGGTTCTGCTTCAGTTCTGGTTCGGTTCGGTTCCGATTCGGTTCCGGTTCGGTTCTGGTTCGGTTCTGGTATGGTTCTGGTACGGTTCTGGTTCGGTTCTGATTCGGTTCTAGTTCAGTTCTGGTTTGGTTCCGGTTCGGTTCTGGTTCGGGTCTGGTTCGGTTCGGTTCTGGTTCAACTCGGGTTCGGTTCTGGTATGGTTCTGGTTCAGTTCTGGTACGTTTCTGGTTCGGTTCTGGTTCGGGTCTGGTTCGGTTCTGGGTCGGTTCTGGTTCAGTTCTATAAGGGTTCTGGTTTGGTTCTGGTTTGGTTCTGGTTTGGTTCTGGTTGAGTTTGATTCTGGTTTGGTTCTGGTTGAGTTTGATTCTGGTTCTGTTTGCATGAGTTTGGTTCTAGTTCTGTATCTGGTTCTAAACCTAACCCTAACCCTAATCCCAACCCTAACCCTAACCCTAACCCTAATCCCAACCCTAACCCTAACCCTAACCCTAATCCCAACCCCAACCCTAACCCTAACCCTAACCCTAATCCCAACCCTAACCCTAACCCTAACCCTAACCCTAATCCCAACCCTAACCCTAACCCTAACCCTAATCCCAACCCTAACCCTAACCCTAACCCTAATCCCAACCCTAACCCTAACCCTAATCCCAACCCTAACCCTAACCCTAATCATAACCCTAACCCTAATCCTAACCCTAATCCTAACCCTAACCCTAACCATAATCCTAACCCTAATCCTAACCCTAACCCTAATCCTAACTCTAACCCTAACCACAACCCTAACCCTAACCCTAATCCTAACCCTAACCCTAACCCAAATCCTAACCCTAACCCAAATCCTAACCCTAATCCTAATCCTAACCCTAATCATAACCCTAACCCTAATCCCAACCCTAACCCTAACCCTAACCCTAATCCCAACCCTAACCCTAACCCTAATCATAACCCTAACCCTAATCCTAACCCTAACCCTAATCCTAACCCTAATCCTAACCCTAACCCTTACCATAATCCTAATCCCAACCCTAACCCTAATCCTAACCCTAATCCTAACCCTAACCCTAACCCTAACCCTAACCCTAATCCTAACCCTAATCCTAACCCCAACCCCAACCCCAACCCCAACCCCAACCCTAACCCTAACCCTAACCCTAACCCTAATCCTAACCCTAACCCTAACCCTAACCCTAATCATAACCCTAACCCTAATCCTAACCCTAATCATAACCCTAATCCTAACCCTAACCCAAATCCTAACCCTAATCCTAACCCTAACCCAAATCCTAACCCTAATCCTAACCCTAACCCTAATCCTAACCCTAACCCTAACCCTAACTCTAACCCTAACCACAACCCTAACCCTAACCCTAACCCTAATCCTAACCCTAACCCTAATCCTAACCCTAACCCAAATCCTAACCCTAATCCTAATCCTAACCCTAATCATAACCCTAACCCTAACCCTAATCCTAACCCTAACCCTAACCCTAACCCTAATCCTAATCCTAACCCTAATCCTAACCCTAACCCTAACCCTAACCCTAATCCTAATCCTAACCCTAATCCTAACCCTAGGATCAGGGTGAGAATGATTTTGTAACAGAAGAAATGCACACAATTGGGCATTATAAGGCTTCTCATAAAAACACTGTACATAAAGGGTTTTCAACACAAACTATTATTTTTTGCAAAATTAAGGTAAAATATACGGCTACAAAAGATCCTAAATTAAGAGCCATTTGAGAGTCGAAAGAGCCGGCTCTCTGAAAAGAGCCGAACTTCCCATCACTAAAGCACATGCTTACTACCATTTGCACTCTTAGTTGCCCTTGGAACTATTTGTATTGTAAAACGTATCAATGTAAATACTTCAGACCTGTACCATAGTGATAAACAGATAACACTTCAATTTGAATCAAGTAAATACAACTTGTATACTTTAAAACAGAGGGTCATTTCATTCCTTGACAGCATTTATACTTTTCAAGTAATTGATCTTAAACACTTTCAGAAAATTAACAGTAGCAAGACTCACATATCCCTTCGAGCCACCAAATGGTATCATAACAATGGTGTATGCTGTTTTTAATGACACAGCACAATTTTATAATTTATTAGAAATGTATTCAAATTATTTCACGGACCCCCACGCTATGGTTCGCAGACCCCCAGGGGTCCCAGGACCCCACTTTGAGAACAACTGAGCTAGAGTACGGTAATTGAGCCAAGTGTACCATAAAACATAAACAAATATACCCCCGTTTTCTGTGAATGCATGATTATAAAGTGAAGGAGAAAAGATTTGAAAAAAGTTGTGCAGTGTCGCTGTCTTTACCAGCACAGCGTGCACTCAACTTTCAATGAATGGGGATGTGTTTTGTTAATAGGGTCAGGTCAAACGCAGCCATGTTGGAATCATTTTCCAGGACTATATGTGATTTTCCAGGACATTTTACTTTTTCTCCCATTTTCCAGGTTTTTTCCAGTACTGGAAAACTGGTCAACTGATTTCCAGGTTTTCCAGGTTTTCCAGGACGCGTGGGAACCCTGAGAGAAGGTATCAGTGTTGTTGTTTATGGTTTTGTTTGCTTTTGTAGGTCATAAAAAGGCATCAATGTTGGTTTCAGTCTGTTTCTCAGCTGGTGAAAAACTCCTCATAGTGCCTTTAACTTATAAGAAAGGGTGAGGCAGAAATAAAGGCCTGCCTCTAATACAAGCCTACCTCTTACATTGAGTCTCTGTTCATGTAGCTAACTGTCTTTACCCTGTGAGTTATTATCTTCCAGAGCCTTTACTGGGGGTTGTCGAGGGTTTGAGTGCTGGGATTAGTGATTTGTCGGTCGCGAACGAGAGCCGGCTCTTTGAAGTGAACGACGGGAGCCGGCTCCTGACAGGGAGCCGTTTTTGTTATTTTTCCTCGTCTTGTTCTGTGAAAGCCTCACGTGATTGGTCAAGACATGGTGGCGTCTTGACCAATCACGTGTCTACATTGAGCAGAACGGTGAGGGGAGGGGTCAGAGACACAGACAGCACAGTGAGCACACCAACAGGAGGGAGACGAGAGGGAGAATGTGCGCGACAGAGAGAACGCACTGGAAAGGTGAGAAAACGAGTGACACATTTAAAAGGCATAGACTGTTTAAAGGCAGAGTGTAGACTGTGCAAGGTGAAAGTGTCATCAATCAGGCTCCACAAAAAACCTGCAAAGACACATTAGAAGTGTCTGTGAAGGATCTCAGTCATCCAGGTCATGGACATTAGAAGTGTTTATCCATCAGTGCAATAAGTGAAGAATAAAGACAGTCAAGGTAACCTGCTGTTAATGAAGGTGTTTAAAAGTTTATAAATAATATACAGACAATCAGAGATTGGACCTTTTTGTCTAATTGTGATGGGTCTTGTTTTTGTACTTTATAATTTAATTTCTGTAGAACTCTGCTCCACATTGAGAATATAAATAAAGCCTTTTAAATGATGCACATTTCATATACTGTATGTTTTTTACATTAGTAATTCATTTTACATATAATTTTACATTATTTTAGGTAATACAGTCATTCAAACAAGAAAAAATCTGAGGAGCCACTCAGGAGCCGAAAGAGCCAGCTCTTTGTAGTGAGCCGAGCCAAAAGAACCGTCTCTCTAAAAAGAGCCGGAATTCCCATCACGAGCTGGGATGTTCCAGATCGGTATGATGGTGGATGTGAAAATGCAACCATAAAACCATACAGTGACTACATTTTATCTACATTGAATAACCTAAAGTTGCTTCATGCAGTTTGTTTGGTGTTTACAAATTCTCATGTAGTAATTAATGTGTGTGTGAGAGTGTGTGCAGGACTGTCCAGGAAAACCCGTTGGTGTGGATGAGTATGTGGAAGGAGGTTCCATCTACAGGACTGTGTGTGGGTGTCAGGAGGTAAGACTGTATGTGTGCATGCCTGTGTGTGTGTATGTGTGTGTGGTGTGAATAATTGTTTATCTTCAGTATGTGACAGAAAGAGAGAGAGATATCAGTTTCCAATACCTCCTCCGTCCATATGTGACTGGTGAAGTATTAGTTTCCAATAAAATGCTCCCTCTCTCTCTGATTACCACATCGCTCACCCACTACACTCTACAGAACCTGTTAATTACTCTGTGTATTTGTGTGTTAGTGTGTGTGTGTGTTACTTTGTGTACATCTCATTACTTGTTGGTAGTTTGACATGAAAAGCTTCTGTGTTTTTTAAACTTCTGTTTAAAAGAATCCCAGGTTTGATCAGTTTATCAGTGTTAATGATTCTATTTATGTTAAGATTACACAAATAGTGATGCATTAAAGAAGTAGAAGATGTCAGTACAATCCATTTATTTCCTTTTTTTTTTTTTACACTTTCTGTCAATAAATAACTATAGTTGTAAGTGATATCCGTCTCCCTGCAATTTCAGTCCTATCAAAGCAAACTGCAGACTGACTCCAACTACCATGCTGTCTGAGGAGTTTGAGGTAAATAGAAGAATTCTTACTGATTATGTTCACATTTGTCCCATGCTTTTGCTTTTACAAAATGACCTTGGAGGGTGAGTTTTTCGCCTTGTGTTCTAAAGGATGTTGGATGTAAGAAGACGATGGACGTCTCCCATGTGCTGGAGAATTGAGGGAAGAACCGCTACAACAACATCTTCCCAAGTAAATCCAAAGCATGCCTTACACTGGGGGTCTGTTTTTGCTCCTGCTTATTTCCCATCTGCTTTTTCACCTATTTGGGGTTATTGTCCTGGACCTCATGCCTTTTGCCCTGCTACTCCCTTCCTCATCCTTCTTCCGTCACTGCCACACTCCCTGCCTCAACCTTGTGCTGACCCTGCCTCAACCTTGAAAGTTCCCTACACTGGACTTGAACCCTGCACTTTCAGACTCTAAGGCACCTTTCTATTGATCATGCTACCAAACTGCCTGGCAAGGATTACTTTTTTGTCTCTTTTATTTTTGTCCCTTGGTTGTAGTTGTAAAAAAGCACAGTTCAACCAAATGGTGAACAAGTTGTTTCATTTGCATCTTACATTTGAAGCCCTTACTGGGACCTGAACCCCACACCTTCAGACTCTAAGGCACCTTCCTATCGATCACGCTGCCAAGCTGCATCGCAAGGATTGCTTTTTTCTGTCTTTTCATTTCATCCCTTGGTTGTAGTTGTGCAAAAGCACAGCTCAACCAGATTGTGAGCAAATTGTTTCATTCGCATCTCACATTTGAAGCCCTTACAGGGACTTGAACCCCACACTTTCAGACTCTGAGCCACCTCCCTATCGATCACACTACATAGCAGCCTCTGGCAAGGCCTGCTTTTTTCTGTCTTTTCATTTCATCCCTTGGTTGTAATTGTACAAAAGCTCAGCTTCACATTCGCAGCCCTTACTGAGACTTGAACCCCATACCTTCAGACTCTAAGGCACCTCCCTATTGATCACGCTACCAAGCTGCCTGGCAAGGAATGCTTTTTACTGTCTTTTCATTTCATCCCTTGGTCGTAGTTGTACAAAAGCACAGCTTCACATTTGAAGCCCTTACTGGGACTTGAAATTAGGACAACTGTTTCTGTGTCATCTGAATGAAGACATACTTATTTTAAGACTCTCCGGCTTGAAAATATGCCTCAAACTGAACATTCTGTATGTTGATGTGGTTCTCTGATGTGTGCCTTAAAAAGTTGTGGCAGAAAGCCTTTGTTGTCCCTGTTTTTTGACGGACATGTTTTCTGTGACAGTACACTGGCAGTAGCAGGGTAGTTCATTCACTGTCCCTTTCCAAACTTTCAGGGTCAGATTTGGGGTCCAAAACATACAGCCGTATTTCATACTTTGTCATTTTAAATAGAGAAAAACAACTGTAGCATGGCAACAGTGGAGGTGGGTTCCAGAGTGCTCCTACAAAGCTATCAGAGGGACTATATAAAGCCTGAAACTGAGCACAATACCCCCTCTATCAACTACAGACCACAGCGCCCTGTTATAAACTGTGAGCTGATCTCACTGACTCAGGATCAGCTGCTGATGTAAACGGAGCTGAAGTTTCTCACACTGCTGCTGCTCTCAGAGACTCAGAGGGAATATCGATGACTTTGTTAAACTGTAGGATCAGAAGTGAGCAGATTATATCATGGAACCGACAGTGTGTACGTTTGTGCACATCTGGAGCGGTGCAGATTTAGCCATAACAGTAAAAGGGTTGGACAGAGTCTCCGCTCAGTTTTCCTCCCTACAGATTAAAATCATCTGGGCAGACTCTGACCCACGGATCCTGAAAACAAAATACGACAGTGTTAATGATGTCTGACACTACATCGCGTGAAGCTCCTCTGAGGGTCTGGGATCAGTTTCTGTTTTGGGGCTGGATGTTTTGCGATTATTAAAACCTCTTTCATTAAGGTTAGGGTTGACCCTGTGATGTATTGTCGGGTCATATTGACCCCGCGATGCACCACCTTACACCGGGGGTCTGTTTTTGCTCCTGCTTATTTCCCATCTGCTTTTTAACCTTTTTGGGGTTATTGTCCTGGACTTCACTCCAGCACAGTAGGTGGCAGTAACACACCTTAAAGCTGGGGTTGGCAATCAGATTTAGATACACTTTTTGTCATACTGGTTAAAATGATCTTTATGTCCTGATGGCAATCAATACATAATGTGTTCCTAAAAAAGAGTGAAAAAAACCTGCTATCTACAGCCGGAGTAAACCTGGGAAAACACCAACCAATCACCGTTTTTTGGCTCCCCAAATTTTAAACCAATCAAATCCCGTCCTGCCGTTCTGCCCTCCTCCTGCGCGTACATTTCCCCGGCGTGCACTCCTCCGAGTCCCCGTCTCCTGCCTCTACTTCCCCTGACTCTACTCACTGCCCCTCTCGCTCGTCCTCGGGCCTGTCCCCTCTGACCTGATGAGGTGCTTTGCTCAGGACTGTAGTCCGGATCAGAGTCTAAAAAGCTCTCACCAACAAGCAGAATAATTAATGACGTTCAGTAAGTCCTACAGAAAATATATATTTATTGTGGCGTCCGTCCGGACGCTGTAGTGATGACGAGCCGATTGGTGAACACGTTGATCTTTAATAACCGGTCACTGTCGGCCGTGATCACGCCAACCAACAAAACAACAATCAATGTTTGAATGAATGAAAAACTTCTCCTCTCCTCTCTCCCACTCTACACCTCTCCTGATGCCTTCACTGACCGTCAACACTGTAGGAATTAAGAGCATCTACCCTGAACACGTTTAACAAACAGTAGAGCTGTTACAGTATTATATGTGTTATAACTTTTCTCCTGATATCGTGTCACCGGTACAACTGAATAATGCTAGAATGACAGTTGTGAGTACTAACAGCAGCCATGTTTGTTTGTGTTTTTAACTTTCACTATGAGAATGTTTTGGTGAGGACCGGTTTTGAATCAGTCACGATCATATGGTCGAGAATCAGCGGCGCTCGTGCATGTGAGCGGAGGGGGCGTCGTTTTGGAGGAGCTCCGAGGGAGGAGGGGTTAGACGGAGTCATGAGGAATTTAGCAAGCGGCAACCTCTGGTCTTGAAACATCAAATCAATGACAAAAACTGCATTTAATCAAGTGTCCACTTGAGGCTTTATCCAAAAGCCCAAGGAAGCCCCATTAACCCTCAAAGACCTAGACAGCAGCCGGCGGCTACTTGTTCTTTAATGTTTGATAACTTTTGAACCCTTAATCCTATCAACAAGCTTTGAAAACTCAGTTACAGTGGACATTCTCAGCTTTCAATCGATACCACATTTGTCTGATTCAGCATAATTCACAATAAATTCAGGAGAGTCTGGCGCCCCCATAGATGGTCTAGGTCTTTTATGTCCCATTTTAAAAGCCAATTTTTAGAGCAAAATTAAACAAGTTTACAGCCTGATTCAAAAACCTTGCTTATTAGTTATGCTAAGCTAGCATTTTCAACATGACAACCGCCATAGTTTAACTTCAAAACTTATATTTAGAAACCAATGGGTCACATCACTGAGACTACGTCCATGTCTTATAAAGTCTATTGGCCTTTAGCCTCCTGGAAAACAGCATCCAACTGTGAGTCAACCACAACCTATAAGCGCCAGATTTATTTATCACTTGTAGCCTTTTTATTTTCCTAATACGTGCAACAAATGAAATTCTGCCTTGTGCAGTTGTCTTGAATAGAGCAATGAGCTAAAGAGACCAAAACTGCTTTTCCACACTGTAAACATGTTAACTTCTGCTGTAGAGTTTCACATGTTAGCATGGGGCTCTATGGGGATTGACTCACTTTAGGAGAAAGCCTCTAGTGGACACTAGAGGAACTGCATTTTTTGGGACTTCCACCTTGGCTTCAATTTTCAACGCAGGAGGTCGCCACTTAGTTTAGACCAGCTGAGATCACAGCTCCAAACTCTTTGTTCTCCTCTCTGACTCTCTGACTTTCTTCTTTTGTTTTTCTTGGTTGATGTATAAAAAATTGTCGCTGAGCTGCTGCTGCATTCACTCGAACTCGCCTCTTTCTGCTTGATGTCTCTCAGCTCTTCAACTTGAAGCCAAACCAAACTCCTTGTGTCGTGAAGCTTCAGCTGTGGGAATTATTTTAACCACTCCAGTCTAAAAAGCCAAATCCCTCCGGCCTCTTTTCTGCAGCCCAGAGCTGTTGATCATCCCTAATTGAATCCTGGATGGAATTTATGATGAAGGTCTGCAATTTGTTGACACATCTGCTCCATTGAGTGGAAAGTTGTAATTTTCTCTCCTGCTGTTCGCGCAAACGCTTTGAAAAGCTGCTGCAAGGTATTTGAATGGAGTACTCTGCGGAAGGGATGAATTCCTGCCGGGCTGCTGATGGCGATCAGACTTTAACTGGACAGAATAAGTGATGACAAGAAATACAGCAGCAGAAGAAGAAATGTGTTGGTGGGCTGAGAGGCCTTTTAAAACATTTATTTCACCAGAAATTGCAATAAAGTTCGGCTCCCTGCTTCATGTGTGTCCTGATGTTTCACAGCTGGGTACTTAGAGTTTCCCTCATGACCTCCTGGTCTAATTTCAGGGCTATAGTGACAGCTTTCATTTGCAGATATCTGCAAGAATCATCATCAATTATTGTGATTTTTTGACTACTTAAGAAGCCCTGAAGTAGTCGGTTGTACATCCGTAAGTAGCATCCAGATAGATGTAGTTAAAAGCTGATTCAACAGGAGAAAAGTCAGCCAAAACTTTGAAATCTTATTTTCTAATATATCTAATAATACACTCATACTTCTAATCTTACATTGCAGAATTTGTTGGTAGTTTTAAAACTCAGTACTAGGGGTGAGCCCGACTAAGGATTTGCTTAATCTGATTAATCAGATTTTGCCCATAGTCGACGAATAGTCGAATGTTTGTTGTTTTTCCTTATTGACCCAAAGTCTGCATGATGGTGACCGCATCACAATATTACACATAACCCTTTACAATTAAGAGACTCGTAGCTTAAAGTAAAAGGGTCAACAGAATATTATAAGTATAAAACTTAGATTTTTTAAATCTTTATTGCAAAAACAACGAGGTGATGAAGGAGAGAAAACTCAAATAAGGCCACCATCCATTAAACATGGAACAACGCTCCGTTATAGAATAAGGAATCAGGAGATATTTAAACAGTGTTCGCACAGTGGAGAGCAGCACTGAGGAGGGTAGTTTGTCCAACTTAAGGCTAAACATTTGTATAATGTTCAAAATCAAACCTGAACCAGCTAAAGGGTTTTTAAATCTCTTAACAGAACCTTTTAAAACAGTCTTTCATCGCGTCTTTGTCCGCTTGAGTCTTTTCAAATTGTACGTGAGGAAAACCATCATGTATACGGGCAGAAGTGCGCTCCTTGCTTTGTTGACTGTAAATCCTGTCTTTGAGAATATCCTCTCCGATGATGTGGAGGTGGATGGGATGCTGTGGATTGTTTTTGAGGCTTGGGACAGTTTAGGGTATCCCTCCTCGTTCTTTTGGCCCCGTACAGTTTTTGTGTGGTCCGGTAATCCTTGATCTCACAGCCCTCTTCATGAAGCTGCTCCTCATCTTCATCACTATTTTTAGGATCATCTGAAGTTTTATTTCCTCACATTTTGAGCTGCCATGAACGTAGAAAGATTTAAAGGCCAGCTGAGGTACGTCTGCTCCACAGGTCCCCGCTAAATGGGAGAGTCCACCTTTAATTACCAGGGGAGATTTAATTACCACTGTATGGAGATTTAACACTTCAAGAGCTGTTCTCAGAATTACATTAAATAAGTCTATATTTATATCAAAATAGGCAAAATGAGACACTGTTTTTACAGGAAACTGGAAAATAATGTAAAATTAGACATTGAGCACCCCCATGGTTTGAATGGAATGATCCACATTTCATATGCAAATATTCGACTATGAGATTGGCAGTCGACTAAGGCTCATTAGAACGAATCGTCCAATATTCGTCTATTTGGGGTCACCCCTACTCAGTACTATGTTTTATTCGGGTTGTGTGTGTGTGATGGGATTACTAGATTTTTCTACAGGCAGCAGTGAAGTTGAAATGATTCAGTGACATGAACAAAACCCGCCGAGTGATGAGTTTCAGTCCGTGTTGGAAACATGATTCGGTCCAGATTTACTCTCCAGCTTCACTGGAAACTTTGATGTGTTGAGTGTTTTGTTTCTGAAGCTTCATGAGTCAGTGCGATGAACCCAAAGTGACTCCCAGAGAGAGTCTGATGTGATGAAGGATGCCGCTTCAACGTTCAGAGCCACGGAGGAACTGAGAAAGTAACAGTTGAACAAACACGCATGGATGTATTTTTAGTTTCTGTGTTTCTTTGTGTTTTATGGATTACTTTGTTAGTATTTAAAGATTGTGTTAGGATTTTTATTTGGCATTTGATAGTTGTAATCTAGCCAAACGGCCTTCCAAACACCACAGAAACTATTGCTACTGAATCACCCTCAACATATACAACACCAATGCACACCCCACCTAAAGTTACCAGGGATGCAAAAGAGTAAACCGTGATATGTTCAGTTTTCACTGAGGTGTTAAATTAAAGAAAAATATGCATTATTAACATTCACACAGCAAACTATAGAGGACCCAGGACATAGCCGTGTGGGACACCGTGACGTTTTGATTCAGTTTGATTTAAGCTGCAGATTATGATTGTTTATTGAAAAATAGTGTCAGGTGTAATTTTGTATCAACTTAAGCCATTTTTCAAGCTTTAGCCTGAGAGATAACTATTTTAGTTTTCAAGAACTCATTTAAATTCTAAGAATTTGATCCAACATTTGACTTCAAACAATAGTGTTGATATTTGATGTTATAGAAAGCACTTTGTGACATCTATTTTGATGTGTGCACCATAAATACACTATTATATTATTTATTAATACTATTAAAAAGTAATGTAATGTTGCTTTTTAATGAAGGACTTGAGTGTTTTTCACCTTTTGACTTGACTTTGGTGGGGAAATAATCCTGCAGCAATCTTAAGAAGTTGTTGTAATTTAATGATGTGCAAAAGTGACAATGATCAAAACAAAACTGCATGTATTTATTTATTTTTTAGTGTCTCCTTTCATCTTTTATTGAGAATGTATTTCTATTTTGTGAACAACTTTTGTGTATTTTTGTGATTAACGACCATGTCATATGATTTTTTGTTACCCTTCTAAAATCTCTACTTTTAAAGAGCTGACTTTAGGAGAAACACATGTATTCTAATATACTGGTACTATCCTCCACCTGTGGAAAAGGGTAACAAACATTAATTCTATTCTGTTCTATTTAAAAAATATTAACTTTAGATCTTATTTAAGGAAAGAAAAGATGTTTCTTGGCATTTTCTTTAAAACTTTAGAGGACCAAGGAAAGAGCCTTGGGGAACACCACTGAGCTCGGTCATGGTTTCTTATGTAAAATGACTGGAGGAATTATATATAATGAACAAAGAGACATCAAAAACACAAGAGACTGCAGGGAGCATTCTGTCAAATGTTTAATCTGTTCAGTACAGGTGTTTATCTCAGTGCAAGTGCCAAAAACAACACTATCGAGCCGTGACGTGTATGTACACAGATGAACTTTGGCATTGAGAAGCAGAGCAGGACGTGAAGGAAACAGAGACACTGAAGGCAGCAGGAGAGTCCAACACAAAGTGAGACAACAAACAGCTTCAATCAGAAACCAAACATCTGAAAAAACAGCAGCAAAGAAACAAAAACTGGACGTGTGAACAGCCAAAGGTCCAAAAAACAAACGGAAAAAACAACACAGAATGACGACCGTCATTTTTTTCTTCATTTCAATAAACCACAAACAAATCAATGAACAAAATTAATGGTATAGATATTTATATTTATATATCTAAAGTGCAATATGGTACAAAAATATAGAAGGTCAGCAGCACCTCGATACATTTACAAAATAAATACACCATTCAGACGAAATAAATTACCGCAAAAAAATCGGACATAATCAGAATCAAAAAAGAAAAAAAAGCAAGGATTCACAAAGATGAAAATCTGTCGCCTCACAGAGCATCAAATAAGTTTTTTAGTCATATTCTGCTATTTCTGCTATATTTAGATTATTTACAGACAATAAATATTTTCCAATTTCTTTCCAAACAATCACTTTTACAGAAACTGTAACGTGAGCATTTAGGAGTCCACTCCGACTGTCCGAAGGTTTCTGAAACACACAGAGAGAAAAACACGTTAGGGTCGGTAAAAGACTCAAAAGTTTGAGCTACAGAAGTTCAGATTCAGCTTTTAGTTCATTTCATTCATGAATCAAATCTTGACATTGACAGAGACGACTCATGGTTTTAAGGTCAGAGTGGAGCTCACCTGTGTCAGAGACTGACAGCGTTTTAAAGCAGCGCCCTCTGAAGGCCCAGCAGAGACCTCCACTCCAGGTGGAGTCCACTTCCTGGTTCGTCCTCTGGTCTCCACCCAAGCGAGCGCGCCCTCCTCTTCCTCTTCTCTCCCTCCCTCCTCTTCCCGGACCTCCCTTTCTTCTTCTTCTTGCCGGGCGCTTTCATCACGCCGTCTTTGTACGTCTGAGACTTGTTGGTCTCCTGCGGGAGGTTGGTTCCTTCCTCCTCCTCCATCTTGAAGCTGATTGGGAGGTTTTTGGTTCCTCCGGGAGGTTTGGAGTGCAGGGTGCTGCCGGTGGTGCTCAGGTGGATTCCTAGGCCGACACCTGGCAGCGCGACGCCAGCGCCGCTGCTGCTTCCGCCTCCTGCTGTGGTCTGCACCGGGATGTCTCTGATCTCTGCTGTGTGGACATTATTCAAAAGAGCCTGCAGCCACAAGCGCCGCTTAAAGTCCTGCAGTGCCTGGCCTTTGTCGTGCATCAGCTGAGCATGAGTCACCGTCCGCTTTCTGTAAGAAATCACACAGAGGACACGTTTCAAAAAGACTTTTCATTACTTATCATGACATAAACATGTACATTAACATCAAAACTGAGAGGGCAGAGAAAGACAATAGAGAGGGACCAAACTTCATTGAAATTTTCAACTTTTTTAGGTATCTTTCAGTTGCTGCTTTAGTTTTGTGTCCACCAAACAAACGTAATGTCATGTAAGACCTTCCAAGGGAAAGTGGTACATTTCCTGTTCACTTCAAATATAATGACATAAAGTTTGTTTAAGTATGTCTTCACAACAACATGACTCATGGCTCAACTTTGCACCAAACTTCCTGAAATGTTTCCTAATTTTCAGATGTCATTAAAGTGTATCTCAACTCTTTGAGGCGCACTTCCCTCTCTTGACCAGCAGAGGGCAGCACTAGTCAAATCAAAGCTGGAATAAATCAGCAGTTTAACAACTCAGTGTTGCATCAGCGCAGTGAACCGTCATGATTCATCAAACCGCAGCAGCTGAGTGATTTCCAGGGTTGTTAAAACTGATACCAGAGCCCTCCTCCACCCTGCTCCAGGGGGTCCACTGTCTGTAGTGCCAGTTAATCCTTTCGGTTAATCATCGATACGACCCGTGGCATAAAAAATCTCTGGCCTTTCACTTTTCATTAATATGAATGTTAACCGACAGATTAATGGCCCTCGGATCTCGAAGGGATGAGAGAGTGGAGCTAAAAGAAACGCAGCAGACGGAGGAAATCAGAGACTGTTTGGGTTGAACTCTGGCTGCACTGTGATTGGATGGATTATGTAAATCCTATCAGGTGGTTTCTGAGCCTCATGATTGAATATTGATTTTTTGTCATTGTGATGCTGCAGAGCGTCCTGCTGCTGTAATGCCATCACGTGGATTTGATTTGTGCAAGATAAGGAGCAGCTAGAAAAAATCAGAGTGTGACAACTTTCAGACTCGAAACAGCGATTCATTCTTAAATACACTGAGCTTTAAGTCTCTTGATACTTAAACATTAATAAGCTCTTTGTAAAACTCATGCGGCGTTACTTTATGTTTCATAAACAAACATCAAACTCTTTTATAGTGTCTGATTTTAACACCAACCCTCATGAAGACTTCTATCAGGTTTTCCACGTCACATCTCTTCACCATAACTCCTCCCACAATCCGAAACATGATCTAGTATTTCAGGTTTAATGTGAGGTCAGAGTGTGCTCACAGAGAGCCTGCTCATGTAACAACGACCTTTGACCTTCCAGCACGGGCTTTCGAAAATGTATCCAGGCCCCAGCGAGATTTGAACTCGCGACCCCTGGTTTACAAGACCAGTGCTCTAACCCCTGAGCTATGGAGCCCTGTGACACACATCAGGCTGAGCCACGCCCTTATTAATGTGGCTACTTGGTCTGAGTCACAGAAAAGACACTCAGGCTGTATGAGATCAAAAACAGAAGTGGGAATTATGTCAAGAAAGGATTAAATATCAACAGAATGACATTGGCTCATTTCAGTAAACATCATTAAAGTTTGCTTCATTTTTAAGATGTTTAATCTGAATTACTTAGCAGATTTTTGTTGCCTCAATTACAGACTCAACTTTCCTCTGATCACTCAAACTTTACACGAGCATGAGTAAAGATCAAATATTCAATCTCCTAAGGGAATCCTCTGCAGGACTTCAGCTCTCAACCTCTGGTTAAGAAACAGGACGCCGCCATTCTGATCTATGATGTCCTGACTCAAAGAGGCCACATGGGGGTGCTGTCTGCACAGAAAGAGAAGAAGGAAACACTTCACGCCTGGCTGAACTCCTACACCAAACTCCATTCAGATTCATGCAATTTTAGGATTTCATTTAAAGTGTAACAAAACTGGTGAATCATGTCTTGTAGGTACATTTTTCACTTGAACTAAGTCAACAAGCGGCCGGTCTGCAGCCCTGTGCAGGGTTTGAACTCACAACCTCTGGTTTATAAATGCAACACACATGGATGCAACATGGTGGTGCTGGAGGAAACACTTTAAAACTCCTGCTGCAAACCTCATTGATTTTCTTTCATCATTTTTGACAAATTCAAACTACTTCATCATATTGTTGAAAAATATATATATGAAAAATAAAGGAAACCTTTGAGCAATCAGGCAATTTAACACCAAACTTCATTTAAGTTTCCTCCATTTGTGAGATGTTGTTGAATGTATTGACATGTTTCACTGTTTTCCTGAGTTGATTTGTACATTGTTAGAAACAATATTTATTATTCTATAGGGATATATCTACAGGATTTTATCTCCCAACCTCGAGTGCAAATCACGACACATGGGTTCAAAATAGTTTTGCATTATGCAAAAAAGATTAGAACAAATACTCAAAATTGGGCAAAAATTCTGCAGAAAAATATTCTTTGCGACATTTATTAACACCTCAACAACAGACAAAACATTCCCTGAACTTTTCCTGATAACTTGCAGTAATTTGTGGATGTGTTTAAGATTAAATATTTAACCTCTTGGAGGATAACTCCTGACATGTGATGTTCAAACTATGCAACCTGAGAGGAAACACTCAGCTACAAGCTGAACTTCTGCAGGTGACTTGCAGGTGTGATGTTCTCCTGATCTGTGCATGAGTTATGATGGAATACTTGTAGTCTTAAGGAAAACATCTGGAGCCCTGTGCAAGGTTTGAACTCAAAAAGCTTAATAAAACTGCAACTCTGATATCAAGATGTAAGATATATTACAGCTTAAATTTGCAAGTTTGCTTGTTTGAAAAAAGCCAAATCTGGATTAAATCATCATGTCATTGAAGCTCAAACTCCCTTAAGTTTTCAGACAGGTGACTTTGATTTGATATGAACACAAACTGGGATTAACTGTTTGTCCTTTGAGGGGAAATGTCTGCAGGTTTGAACTCCTAAACTGGATCTGTGGTGTCCTGACTCAAGCTGTCCACATGGGGTCGCTCTCTGCACAGAAATCCAGAACGAACACTCAGCACTTGGCTGAACCTCCAAACCAAACCTGACTGAAATTTGTTTCATTTCTGAGCCGTCGTGATTCCTCTGCAGAAATTAATCTAAACTAATCCTGATAAGAGAGAGAGGACTGAAAACACGCGCCTTGTTTGCAGATGTAATAATCTATAAAGTTCAGTTAAACTAACACTTGAGCCTGACAGCAGAGAAAGAGAGGAGCCGCGTCTCTCCATCAGCTCTGATTCTGTCCAGATGGACAAGCTGTTGTCTTTGCAGGTAGAGTCAGAGCAGCAGAAGGATCGGAGCTTTGCTTTGCCGCGGTGTCTCGTTACTCAGAGTCTTAACTCTTACACAAACAGAGCGGCCGAGCGCTCAGCTCCAAGCCTGGGAACCGCGGAGCAGCAACGCCGCACAAACACTTCAGGTGTCTGAGCACACAAACACAACACCTTCAATGGGAGATACCGGCGGCTGATTACAGCACAGCCCTGCCCTGCCACAGCTGTCAGGGTTTCCCATCATGCACTCCTCCTCCTCCTCCTCCTCCTCCTCCTCCTCCTCCTCCTCCTGCCTGTGCAGAGGACAGATAATCTGCAGGGTGTTGAGCTCCGCAGTGTTTCGCTTCTGGAGGTTTTACTGGATCAACACAAACACAGAAGGAAGCAAAGGACTAAAACGCTTCTCTTCTTCGGCTCTCTTTGAGTCTAACTGTATTTTTTTCTGCAGAATAATTAAAATATCCTGAACTAAACTGGCCTCCCAAACTCAGAGGGAGCCCCCCGAGAGCGGCTTCTGTTTATATGCATACAGATATTTCCTGTAAATCTCAGCCCAAAGAGAAAAAACACACACTCCCGGGGTCTTTGAAAAGTGATCCAGCTCTGTTTTACCTTTAATAACGCTCACATCAAACAGGCCGAGGAGGAGGAGGAGGAGGCCCTGAAACATCCTGAGGAGGCAGAGCTCCAGATTTTAGCAGACGTTAATCGTTTCTCTCTGCAGGAGACGAATGAAGTAAGAGGAGAGTTTCCTCAAACCAGGGGAGTGTCACCTCCCGCAGCGGCCTGAAGCTTTAGATACACAAACCCTGCCTCCTCTTAGGTTTGATATTCGTTCTGGTTCTGATCACGTCGTCACTGACTGGAACAGAATTAAGCTGAAACTTTTTCCTCTGAGAGTCTTTTCTCTCGTCTGATTCTGATTCGGGGAGAATGTCTGCAACACTTCAAACCACAAGGAAGAGAAAGCATTAGAAATAAATGTCAAATAAACTTCAAAATAAACTACGACTCCCAGGAGCTGAAATGTGATGGAAGGTAACCAAACTTAAGCTTCAAAGTCTGATCAGATTCAACACTTCTTCGACTGCAAAGCCTCTGATTTAAACCACATAAGGCCTTTTTTTTTACTGTTTTATTTTAGCAGGAAACTGTTGCACACTTAGGTTCTGTACACAAGCATTTTGGCAGCTGAGACGAATTGAAAAAGGAGAATTTCTTGGAAAAAGTAGCACATTTCTCAAAGTTTCAAACTTATAAATCTGTAGTATCTGTTGCCAGTTTTTCCTCTTGATGTTGAATCATGTAAATGCAGAAAAAGTGAAAAAAATATGCCTGTCTGATTGTCCCAAAGGTTGAGGTGTAGTCTTCAGTGCTTTGTTTGCAGGACCAATAATTCAAAACACCTCAAATGATCACTTTACTCAGAGATAAGAGCAATAAAAACAGGAATGCTGCAAAATTATTTCTGCATTTTTGGCTCAAAGGGTTAAATCATCAGTAAAATAGATTAGATCAGTCAAATGTTTCCTTTTTGCATCTCTTTTAGTCTCTCAAACATTAAACATGTGTCTGAGTTTAAGCTCAGAAACTTCAGGAGCACCTCTCCACCTTCTCTAAAACTTTTCCTCTCTGAGTAATATCAGCGTAGTCTCATTTCCCATGAGCCTAATACATCTATTCCATCCTAAACCCATCCTCTCCTCTCAGGCAGAGCCGACAGCAGCAGATGCAGAAAGGTCAGAGGTCACCAGCTCCCTTCTCTCTGTGATTCTTAACCTCACACTTTTCATCGCGCTCCTGTTTTCACTCCCCCTCAGGTGGCGTTAACCCCGTCCTGAAATCCTATCATGAGCTCATCACACTGCGGCTGTGGCTCCCTTTCCCCCCCGACACAAGAACGAGACACTGCTGCTAACTTGTTCTTAAACCTGCATGAAGACTCCAAACTTAACACTGGAGCCTCTGAAATGCATTTCAGATGTGATCTGACTCCCCGGAGACTTCATTCAGTCAGCGAGTTCAGAGGGAAAAATCTCACTGAGAGCATCTTCCCACTGAGTCATTAAAAACTGATCACATCCAACCTCTCAGAGGTTTCATCCTCGCTCCAAAAGCTCTCTAAGTGTGTTTAACTTTCTCTCTTAGAGGAACATTGACTCTGTTTGGCATTGGACGCCTCAGCAGGAGCAGCAGGTTTGGTTTGGTGCCGGGCCGAGCCGAACATCAGCATTATTCATCTCCCTGCAGAGTCTAAACACAAAGACGGACAGCGTACGAAAGTCTGACAGGCCCTGAACGCGTCTGATGGAGCGAGCGTTTCAGACAGGGGCTGCTGGGAGTTTATCACAGCGAGACGCTTTCTGCTTTTAGGTAAACACACAGGTGGGCGAGCGCTAACCAAACATCTGCCGGCACGATTCACAAATGAACACATTTTCCAGCCTCTGCTCGCCCACCTCGCAGGGAGGGGGGGAGGCAGGGAGGGGGGTGGAAATACATGAAAATAAATGAAGAGAAATAAGCAAATGTCTGGGAAAGGTTAAATAGAAGTGAAGTCCACTTTTTGTGCCTGATAGAGAGGTAGAAAAAGGAGTTAAAAATGTGCAGAAATCAAGACTTACATTCTGTGGCTGAGGGCATCAATTGGGCGTCCAAAGTGCGGAACAGGAGAGCAGAGCAGGAACAGGGAAAAGCACCACTGCTGCAGGACTCTCCTGGAGCAGAACATGGTCCTGAAAACAAGAGGATAAGATTCATCAGATGAGAATGCATCTTTTTCTACAGGTTTAAAGCATCTTTAAGTTCACTCTGGCAGTTTGTCAGTGGTTTGAAATGATTACAATGTGCAGACAAGTCTGCAGAAACCAGCCCTGCATGTTTCCCAGCTAATTAAACCACAACAAAGCTGCAATCACACAAAACAGAGAGGAGGGGGAGAAAAAAAAGGAAGAAGTAGAAGTAGAAGAAGAACAAAAAGTTGTTGGGAAACTTACTCTCCCACAGCAGCGTCTGTCCCACACGGAAAAGATAAAAAAATAAATCACTTAAGTCCCGTCTCAAACTTTCCAGTCTGACTTTAAACCACAAATAAAGAACCTCTCAGGAGACAAAATCCAGGTGATGACACCTTGACGAGAGGGAAAAAAAATCCCTGCGAGCCAAAACACATCCAGGAGCTCGCTCTTTTTAAAGCTGTATTTATGTTCCTCCTTAAAGAGTAGAAGAAGAAGTCCAGCTGTGACTCCAGCAGACGTCCAGGTGTCCCGCAGCGAGAGGTGAGAGTGATGTCAGGGCGGCTGCTGCAGGTCGGTCTGATGGGAGCGAGTGCTGCATGCTGCCTCAGTGTCTGAGCAGGTCAGAGGAGAGGAGAAGGGGAGGACTTATGAACAAAGAGGAGGGCCTCCTCACCGTGTCTCTGCCCACAGGAGGAGCAGGAGTCAGATAAAGAAAAAAGTAAAGAAGAAGAAGAAGAGGGGGAGGAGGAGGAACGGCAGGAAGGTGGCACTCGAGACGCATACAGAGAGACGACCTGAGACCTCTGAAGGAGCTATGAGGGTCAAGGAGAGACAGAAATGAATACAGCTACTTGTTTGATCCAGAGGTTGTTGTATGTTGGTGTCAAAGCAAGGGGAAATTACTTTTTAGATAAGACCTCAAAAGAATAAAACAAAGTTTGACAAGAAAAACAAATTAAAAGAAAAAAAGAATATATAAAGGTAAGAAATGATTTGCTTTTTAAATCTAAAGCGGCTGATTTATTTCATAAACAGTGCTGTTCACTGATTTTATTCCTTGACTTTTTTTATATTTCACTGTCCAGCTCAGAGTTAACCTAAAACTTTTGTTGAATATAGGAGGGTCAATTAGTTTCAAAAAGTACCAGACATCCAATTATTTAGTCCCAAGCTTGTTAAATTCACAATAATGTGTGAAAGATGCAGCAAGTTACAAACACAAATGACAACAAGAACAAAATAACAAAACAAAAAACAAACAAAAAAAATCAGCAATAAATGTTAAAATTTAAAAATGAAGATTAAGAAAAAATAATTTATAATATTTAATTGGCAGAAGAAAAAAACTGCTGTTTATCTTTCCATAAAATAAGCTTGAGTTTATGTTTTATGATCCAACTCAGTCAACCTGAAATCATCATTCAAGCTAAGGAGGTTATTTACTGCCAAACAACATGTCAACTTTATGTTTGTTTTTATGTTTGTGTCGCAACTAAGAACATTATATTATGTTTTACATTTAGGCTGCAATTCAACAATAAAACAAACAAATTTTTCTTAAAAAAGAGCAAAAAAAAATTTAAAATGAAGACAGGTGTCAAAGCATGACGGGCGATTGTTGCCAAAACTTCTTTACTTTCTTTTACAAATAAGTTTTTCCAAAGCAGTTTATTGTATAGAAATGTTTACATATGAAGAGTTATTTGCAAAAAAGATAACTCAGTTTTTATACATTTTCAAAAAACACATTTCCTTTCTATATAGATTCCTAATAAAGTTGCATTTTCAAGATATCTCTGATTAGTAAGGACATTTTAACTTAGTCAAAGCCACCCAACCTCAGTTGATTGATCATACCAAAAGCGAGAAAGTGAGTTAACTATTTTTGCAAATGAACTCTTCATATGTTGAAGTTGTATATATGGTATTCTGTCTAATAACCCCTGAGATAAATGACAAGACAAGAAACATTTATTCTGACAAACTTTGGACTTTCTTTTCCATTTTTTTATACATATTTTTTCCTTGAAAGGTTTTCCAGCAGAAGTTTAATACCTACAATCTTAATATGTTTTCACGTAATAACCCTCACCAAGTCCTCTTAAGGTCAAGGGGCAGAAAAAATTATGTTTTAGTTGACTTGTCCTTATTCCTTAAATGTAACACACAGAGAAGTTGATGACACATTATTACATTTTAGTCAAGTAGAGTTTTTTCTTGTTTTTTTCCCACACGATTTGACTTCTTTGTAAGTAAATGGCTGCTAACGAAACTTCAGCTAACGAAACTCAAGCTAACATAAAAAGCTCTCCCACTTTGACATATCCTCTGATGTTAATGTTACCCCTGAAAAAAAAGGGCAACCAAATGAAACTATTTGACATCTTGGAAGAAGCTCAGATTTTGAGTATTATTGAAAACTCACAGGATATCTTAAGAGCACAGACTTAAAAAAAGATCGATTACCTTTTAACTTACTCACTGGAAGCACTGTCTCTAAGGACCAAATATTAATAGTGTTTATAAACATGTATTAAAGCAGAAGTATCAGCTTGCATTACTTGTATTTGAATTTTTCAGCTGACTCTCTGAGCACACGAAGTCTGGGAGGTATGTTTAGTTTTTAGCTCTTGTCGTGTGACGCACAGTGACAGCAGGTCTGAGTGGGAGTCGCTGTTCTGACTTCGGGCCATTGCTGGCCTTTGGACACCCGCTGCAGACCTGAACAGACAGGTGGTCTTTCACAGGTGTAACTCTCAGCCTGCGGACACAAATATGAGTCTGAGGGGAGGTGATGAAGTCTGGCAGGCTGAACTCTGAACCATCAGTAATGTCAAGACGAGCGGAGACACACGACAGAAAATAGGAAATCTCCAAAAAGAGGAAGGGCTGCTTTCAACATTTGAAATCTAAAGCTTGAATATCCTTAAAGGAGACTTCTGGTACTTTTCAATATGGGTTGTACTTTTAAAATATTTTGGGTGCTACATGACTTATAACAAAAAAGGCTTTGGAATTGCTCAATTATATCTCTTCAGCTAGCAGCCACGAAACAGGCTGGCTGAAATGTAATATCTCTTTGATTATGTCTACTTAAAATTCTTGTTTTAGTCACTGACTGTCCCAGATTGTTATTTTAAGTGTGTGACAGCATTAAAGAAAAGGATCTGCACAGAGATAGACCTTTTGTTAGAGGAGAAGATGATTTTTTTAATCATCAAAAGCATCAAAAGACATTGCTTTGTTGAATTTAAAGACACCAGACTCCATTGACAAAACCAGTAATTTTAGCTTACAGAACATGGTACTTAGTGCTCCAAGACTTCCTTATTTGGTTGGTTAGTCTGTGAGTTTATTGTCTGGCAATTTGGTTTGTTTGGATCAAGAAGAAAAAAAAAAGCTTAACACGCAGCAATTCCAAAATGTTAGAGATCTATCAGTCATTTAGACCCCGAATAAGTTGACTTTTATCCAGGTTTATAATCAGGGGCGATTCTAGGATCGGATGTTTAGGGGTGCTGAGCCGGGCAAGATACATTTCACTGTTTTGTACATTTGAACGCAATTTCATTCCCACATTTGTGAAAGAAAAGTATAACACATTTTGGGAAAGTCTGTGACTAAACCATCAAATCTGATAAAGGATATTTAAATGCTGAGACACAGCGAAAGAGAAATGTCTTGGAATCATATAAGAAATATGGTAATCCTAATTTCTGGGGAAAGACAACTCATTTTGATACAGCAGCTCGTCAACATACACATAAACAGTATGTATGTTTCTGGAGTAAACCAGCCTCCTATAGTGAGTACTAAAAATACCAAAAATTGACATTGGAGTTATTTTTTGGACTTTGATTTGAAATGCACAACATGTAAACCACAGTGGAGCTGCTGTATTTTTGTTGTTAAATTTCAACCCAGTACTATATGGTTTTGAAATTTTTCTAGTTGGTTAAAAAGGACATACAGTAAAAAAAAAAATTCAAAAATCTCTCAAATTTTAAGGGTGCTGGGATTCAATTTAGAGGTGCTCCAGCACCCCCAAAAATGGTCCAGAAACGCCTATGTTAGCGGAGCATGATCCCCTCCCTTCAGAAACGGGGCCACAGGGGCAGTATTCCAACATGATAACGACCCCAAACACATCCACAAGAAGACCACTGCCTTGCTAAAGAGGCAGAGGGTGAAGATGATGGAGTGGTCAAGCATGTCTCCAGACGTAAACCCTATTGAGCATTTGTGGGGCATCCTCAAACGGAAGGTAGAGCAGCGCAAGGTCTTTAACATCCACCAGCTCTGTGTTGTCGTCATGGAGGAGTGGAAGAGGACTCCAGTGGCAACCTGTGAAGCTCTGGTGAACTCCATGACCAAGAGGGTTAAGGCAGTGCTAGAAAATAATGGTGGCCACACAAAATATTGACACTTTGGGCCCAATTTGGACATCTTCACTTAGGGGTGTACTCACTTTTGTTGCCGGTTGTTTAGACATTAATGGCTGTGTGTTGAGTTATTTTGAGGGGACTGTAAATTTGCACTGTTAGACAAGCTGTACAATGACAACTTTACATTGTGTCAAAGTGTCATTTCTTCAGTGTTGTCCCCATAGACTGTATAAAATATGGACGTAGTATCTGTGACGTCACCCATCTGTTCCTGAGAGCTGTTTTGAAGCAAATCGACGGCAGCAGCCATATTGGTAATGCGGAACTCAACTAGGCAGAGTGTGACGTAGTGTGAGCCTCTTAGCCAATGGCTGTGTGTTCCCGACCGGGAGTCACGTCAGTCATGTCCTTATTTGGGCAAAACTCATAATCTTAATATCTTCTTAACCGTCACGTTAGAAAAAAATTCACCCCCTGTACAGTGTGTGCCATTAGAGAGATTAGCTTTGTAGGGCCAAGACGTTTTCTGAACCAGGCTGTAAACATGTTTATTAATGCTGCAAAGATCGTCTTTTTCCCATTCATGTCTATGTGATTTCCGGTGTTTCTGCAGCCAGCCTCAAGCGGATTTTCGATGTACTGCAGTTTATAGCACTTCCGCATTGGCTTCATCATTTGAGACCGGAGTTTGCCGCTTGGTTGTCCCATGAAAAGATATAAGTAAATATTTGCAGACATGTGAGGGGTGTACTCACTTTTGTGAGATACTGTATGTGTCTTAAAAATTAAAAAAAAAATGTTCTGACAATCTTTTTAACAACATACTGGAACACAAATATCCTTCAGGACAGACACATCGTCAGAAAGTAGTAATAAATCCAATGCTGTGCAATAAAATTGTGACTTACAGAGAACTAAAGTGAAATATTAAAGGTTGAGATAAACAGAAATAAATATTCGTCTTCTGGTCGCTCTCTCTTAAAAAAGCAATCCTCAAAATCAACTCTGACTTCGTTCATTTGAGACCAAACTGATCTTTACTCTGATCAGCTCTGAGGGAGAAGTGTGTGCCCTCCTTTACAGCCTTCAACATTCAAATCAATTATTCCAGATTACTGTTCGTACATATCAAGCACCAGATAATGTGATGTGATGCACGTTTACACGCCAGCCTCCACTTCATCAGCAGACACGCTGCTCTCAGTCTGCTCCCTCATTGTCATTAAGTGTCATCATCTCTAACTCCACAGTCTGTTCTTGAACACATATTTCCGTCTTCAGCAGCAGATCATTACAGTCGATTACAGGATCTGATTTAATCTGATTTAATCTAGTTTAGTTTAATGTGACTCTGGGTGGAAACCGTCTCTGCGTTTGTGGATCAAACAGCTTCACACTTAAAAGCCTCAGACCACCAACACTGTCACAGCACTCTGTCTCTCTGCTCTTATGTAACCTCTCATACTGGGCTGTATTTAACCTCAAGCCGTAAAAAGAACTAAATACAGCTGAACTGACTCGGTTCTTGGAAATATTTATTAACTTTAAGTGAGGAGCACAAATTTCCGCAAAACCATTATCCATGATTAAATATAGACTATGATATATATCACTTATTCTCCCTCAGCTTACTAAAAAATGAGAGTAACTTCTACTTCTGGAAAAGGTGTAGTCTTCTTTATATATTTACAGGCCACTAGAGGCAGCAGTGAGCCACCACACATGGGGCTATAACCCAAGGGAGAGGTTCCGGTGGCTGGTGGTGAGGCTTTCAGTAGTGTGACTGCCCCCTGGTGGCTGGCTGCAGTATAGGTAAAAAAATCCGTCTCCCCCATTCATTTGAATGGGGGAGCAGTCAAACTTTAAAAAATAAATACACGTCATACGAATGTTTCTCACATCCGTATGCTGTGGTGATATGTAGTTAGTATTTGACTGTTTTGTGTCCAAGGCCTCTTTTTCCTGAAAAGTTTCTTTTTCGTTAGTTATTAGAGTTTAATAAACGGGGTTTTACTTCCGGGTTTCCTTTGACTCACAGCCGCCATAGAACGAAACTTGGGTACACAGCGCCTTGTGACGTTACGCTGTAGGGCGGAGCTTATTACAGTGGCTTTACAGGCTCTGGCTGCACAATGGCGGCACCCAGGAGCGGGACTTTTTGGCTTCAGAACCGTACAACGGGAAGAGGCGGAGCAACGCTGTCCATTTTTATTTACAGTCTATGCTATAACCCAGTTTATTCACTCCAAACTGCACAGAAGTGAACATGTCATTACTTCATTTCCAATTCAGATTGATTCGACCTCTGCATATTCAAATAATCAACTTTCTGTATCACCACTATGGGAAAAGTAAATCCTGACAGCTGCTCTTATACTAATGGTAACCTTGCGTATACGCCATTTGATGTGTTCTGTATGCTTTGGGATAATGGTGTAAACCAATGTTACAGCTTGTTCTCAGAATCTTTCCCAAATCCTGATGTTACCTGTCAAAAATATTGTAAAAAGCAAATATTACAGGCTTCATCGAAAATTCGTACGACAATTCTTGCGAACATGATTTTGATGTAGAAATTATAGTTTATCTGCTTTTCTAAACAGCACAAAGAAAGATGTAGTTTATGATGTCATGGGAAAGGCAGCGTATTGAACCTTTAATTATGCAACTTTGAGTCGCGTTATCTCTGTTTCAATGAAATCAGTGCAAGTAACGTAAGCTAACAAAAACAGCTTGTTGTCGATTTTCCTCACTCTGTGACTCATGAGTCTATTCAGTGTTACCAGTTTTCACCAGAAGGTTAAAAAGCTGATTTAAAAAATAATAAAAAAATCCATGAACATTTAATGACATTTAATTACCTTCCTATATTATTGCTACAAGAGGTGTTAGCACAAAGTGAACATTGTACCAACTTTCTTCCTCAATCTATTATTTATCATGCAATATTTCCAATGTTCTTGAGAACAGAGAACAAAATAAAACACTTAATATTCTAAACAAAAAATATGACATTTTTTAACATTTCATCTTATTAATTTACTTTCCATTAAAATCTCCAAAAGTTGCGTTAGCATACGAAAAAAGTGTACCATGTGTATTTCTCGCTCTGACTATTTTTTCTGTGTTTCTTTGGAAGACCAGGAACAACTGAAACATATCCTAACCTTACTTTAAAAAATATAACTTTAACTCACATTTACTTACTCTCAAATAGAATGCTACATTTAACTTTAGCTAACGCAAGTAGTGTCCAGACTTTCTTCCTCACTCTGTGTCTCAATATATTGCATTTTCAATTTTTGGGTCTAAAATGTCAGAGTTTGGGACTTCTAGTTGTATCAAAACAGACCTTGAAGCAATCTTGCAGGTACATTAAAAACAAGATGAGGATGATCACAGACCCCCAAAGAGACTAATTTTCTACCATAATAAAAAAAATCTGCCTTTGGAACAACAAAAATCACTTAAACTTGTGTACATTGATTTTACGTTAAGCGTACGAGTTTCCTGAGTTAACCTCCTCACAGTCGGTCCTAAAGAACATACATCAGTAAGTCAGACAAACACTGCGGGCAGCAGCGCCATTCCCCTCCTGCTCTGACTGACACGTGTTGAAATATCAGAAATGTGTTCCAGCTGTCGCCTCCACAATTAAAAACAGATCTATGAGAGAAAACCGGCGTCACACACACACACACACACACACACACACACACACACACACACACACACACACACACAAGCTCTTATCTCTGACTCAGGCCCACGAAAAATATCGGTGTGGAAATCATGTGGTAATGACATTTCACATGTTTGGAGATTTATGGGGATTTGTACAAGTTTTTAAATCCTAGTGTACTGTACTGTCAATTTTGGGTTTGAAGCTTGTTTACAAACAAGCATGTGATTAATGTTAGTTATAAGCCA
This sequence comes from Notolabrus celidotus, assembly GCF_009762535.1. Taxonomy (NCBI): domain Eukaryota; kingdom Metazoa; phylum Chordata; class Actinopteri; order Labriformes; family Labridae; genus Notolabrus; species Notolabrus celidotus. Next base: position 6,244,057 of record NC_048292.1, read on the forward strand.
GTAAACTTCAACATAAGGGTCTGAAATATGTCCCATTGGATTAGCTAGGAATCAAGTAATAACTCCTTTAAATAGAACATTGTTAAAGTAAAGGAATGGCACCATACCAGCTGGAAGCATCTCTCTTATGTAATAATAATAATAATAATAACATACTGTGTGCAAGGAAACTAATGTCAACATGTTTATTACTTGTAGAAAGGTAAAAACTAGATCAACAAACATAAAGGATAATGGTTGAAACGTCCAGTTTTTGCTATTAAAAAAAAAACAACCAAAAAACTGAGGTCCTCATTATTGCCTCAGACAGCTATGCAGCTAAGGTCACAAATTACTTGGGCTCTCTCTCTACCACTGTGAAAAAGTATTTTAGAAATCTCAGTTTTACTTTTGATCATCAGTTGCTCTTCGACCAACACATTAAATCAATAACCCCGTCATGCTTCTTCCACCTTAGAAACTTAGCTGAAATTAGAGTTAGAAATGCTTGTTCATGCGTTTATTTCCTCACGGCTTGACTACTACAAGTCTCTCTTCACCAGCCTCAATAAATCCTCTCTTCAACAACTACAATTAATTCAAAACGCTGCCGCAAGACTGCTAACCAGGTCCAGTAAAGCATCCCACATCACTCCCACCCTATTCTCCTTACACTGGCTACCAATCAAATTCAGAATACAGTTTAAGATCCTCGTATTAACTTACAAAGCAATCCATCATCAAGCACCCTCTTATATCTCCAACCTACTCCACCCTTACATCCCCAGTAGACCCCTCAGATCCTCATATCAGAGTCTGCTTGCTGTGCCTTGTGTGAGGCTTAAAACTTAAGGTGACAATGCCTTTGAGCATGTGGCTCCATCTCTCTGGAACAGTCTTCCACCCTAAGTGCACTGTGCTGATTCGACTGAGACTTTTAAAAAGCAGCTTAAGACTCATTTATTTGTTATGGCTTTCGACCTTCTGTTGTAGTTTGTTGTCATTTTGTCTTCTCTCTTCATTATCTTATTTATTGCTCCTTGTATTGTCTTGTTAACATTGATTCTCTGTAAAGCACTTTGTGACTATGTCTGTGAAAGGTGCTGAACTAAATACAGTTTACTTACTTACTTAAGAATTGTTCCTGTGGTAACATTTGCCTCTTTACCTGCTGAATGCTCCTCTTTGTTCACCAACTATAAATCTGTCCAAAACAATGCAGTGAAAACACTCAAATTCAAACCCTCCTTCCAGCTGTCGTCCCTGAGAGGCTGCACACCCTTCAAATAGAGACCCACACTACGTTCTGCTCCAGAAACAAAACACAAAAAATTGGACCTGGGGTTTGTTTTGGGACAACTTTCATCAGACTAAAAGCCAAACCTGTCTTCTCTTAGTGGGGATACACTGAGCACAAAGAGCAGCACGAGGGTCAGCCCACCGTGCACTTCTTAAATGTTTAGCTAACGTAACGGCAGGTCTTCAGGGGGTTTGAGACGGGTGAAAAAAGCCCTTTAAGAATGAGGACTTTTCTCCTTTGGGGGGAAATCCTATACGTAAAGCGCGGATATAGATATTTATCAGGACTTCCCTACAGTTTGTACTCTGACTCCACAGTAAGTGAACTGGCGGAGTTTAGTCAGGCTGTGTTTTCAATTTACTCAATTATCTCAAACATCCAGTCCTGGCGACTGTGGTCTATTGATGCGTCCTTGATTTTTACCCAGAAATAGCAGCTCCACTGTAAAGGTCACTGTATGAACATGAAACGCACACAATGAACACATTATTTGTTAAACCTGCAGCCTGCCAACATGTGCTGATGCAACAAACCTTCCTGCTGCTCCTTTCATTCATCAGGGATTATAAACAGAATCCATTGTTCCTTTCCAACCCATCATCATCATCGGCGTATAAAGAAACCTACATTTTGATGGTGAATGATTGGTGCCAGGGAGAATCATGGGAGTACTTTTCCCCAGCGTGTCTGAAAATTAGTCGAGTTCCTTCCAGTTTATGAGCTCCTCTGGTTGGAGTCGGTTCAGGAACACAAAGTCCAGGCTGATTTTGAAACACTGGAACAAAAGGAGGAGTGTCAGGGACCAGCGGGGGGGGAAACACTACCTGTCGTCGCCCCTCCCATCTCCTCAGACGCCCACCTTGTTGGCTGGAAACTAAACTCTCATGTCCTCATCCCCCCTGAAAGCTACTTTACCTGCACATAAACAGGTAGAAGAAGGAAAAAAAGTGTTTTCCTGGCAGTGGGCAGCCTGTGGGGTCCGAGCCAGGAAAGCTGTTTTAGATTCATAGAAAATTGCAGCGTCTTGGCAGAGCTCAACATACACAAAACAAATGTCCGCTTTTAATCTTTGCAACTGCACCCCCCTTGCTTCTCCTGCCTCTCTGCTTTTAAAAACAATTCTCCTCACAAAGGCTCGTACTGTTTCACTCTCCCCCCAGCAGAGGTCCGGACTGTGCCACCCGTTCACTCCGGAGGCCCTCACGCCATCGCCACAGAGATAGGAGGTCAACGCTATCAGGTCACAAGTCTCAATAAATAATCCTTAGAGGACAAATTAAAGAAATGGCCAGCCTTATTTTTCCTAATTCTGACGTACATAAACTCCACAAATCTTAAAAATGGAGCCGGTGTGATCATTCCATCAGCCAAATGTAAATGAATCAACAACTGCTTTTATATTTTGAAGGTAAAATAGAAAATACTGCATTACCACTGTTGATTAACACAGAATCATCCTGAGTAAATTGTGACTGTAGTTATTCTTTTTTCCCAAACTTTTCTGCCTTAGGTGCCAAAGACTTGTGACCCCTACTATCCCACAAAGTGATTAGAAGTAACTTCACAGTTCATTTTACAACTATGCACATGTGTCTCAGTGTCCTGTGTTGTTATGAATTAACTGCTGTTACTGATGCTTTTGTTGATTAACTGTTAACTAACCCTGACTCTAACCCTAAATTTAGGAGTGATGTAGCAACAAAGAAAGGCAGAAAATAATGAAAATAATGTATTTGCACAGTTTCAATTTCAAATTAAATTACTTCAAATATATATAATTTCAGTAATGGACAATATGCAACATTTTAGATTACTTAAAAACAAAAATACATCTCAGGACCCCCAATTAGTGTGTGGCGACCCCCACTTTGGGAACCCCTGCTTTATGCCAACAGGTCATGGAGAGAAAAAAGGGAGCTGTGCTGCTCTTAAAGCCAACCTACAACAATACAGAAAATAATGATAACAATAAATATTATTTATTGTTATTATTATTTTATAATAACTGATATTTATATAGCGCCTTTCAAGAAACCCAAGGTCGCTTCACAGGGTCAGGTAGGGGGGTCTGGGGGGGGGGGGGGTAGGTGGGGATAACACTATCTATTGGGGAAAGGCCTTGAGGAAAAGGTGCGTTTTGATTGCTTTCTTAAAAGTGTCCAGGGTTTCGGGCGCTGCGGATGTCAGGAGGGAGAGAGTTCCACAGAGTGGGGGCTGCCACACTGAATGCTCTGTCCCTGAAGGTCCGCAGCTTAGTCCGGGGGATGGAGAGGAGACCCAGGTCCGAAGACCGTAGGTTCCGGGATGGAGTGTGGTGGTGGAGGAGGTCAGCCAGGTATTGGGGGGGGCGAGGGATTTGTAAGTGAGGAGGAGGAGCTTATAGGTGATGGGGTACATTACAGGGAGCCAGTGGAGGTGAATGAGAGTGGGGGTGATGTGCTGCTAGGAACCCTGGCAGCTGAGTTCTGCACGTATTGGAGTCTGTCCAGGGCATTGCTGGGTACCCCGAACAGGACTCCATTGCAGTAATCCATGGATTAAACCATTTTGAGGGCAACCACGCACACCAAGTAAATTCATTATATCTATTTAAGGGAAGGCCAAATGCTTATTAAGTTTTAAGTTTCACGTAGGCCAAATAACGTATTGATTCAATCAATCCAAAACCAGCAGATCAATCGGACTGACGTGGAGGGTGTGGTCACGTCAGAAATGGTTAATTCTTTGTTCTCTGAAATCATGTTCACATATCAGTGCCCTCATCTTGTGAGACTGTGTGCACGGATTGCATGTTAGCCGACACAGTTTATGTAAAAATGTTGCAGAAAAAGGAAAAAAAAAGTTCAATGAAAAGTATCAGGACCGTGTCCAGTGTGCAAATCATGCCCACAGTTTACGAGTCATAGGGCACTAAAAATGTGGGCCCGGATTACAGACTGTACTTTCAGATTCGTCACGCGAGAGCTACGGAAACATGTGGCTCTTTTTCTCAGCTGACATCAAGAGGGCTTCGTAGGCTTCACTTAATTAATGAATTAAAAAAATCTGATTGCAAAAATTGAAAGGGATTCCTGGACTCCTAAGTGACTGTTAGAGTTGAGTTAACAGACTTGATGGCGGTTCGTATGGCAGCTGTGTGAGTCGCAGTGAATCACAGAGTTCCCGTGAAGAATGGAGGACTTACAGAGAAGTGATGGAAAACTACGAGCACAGAGGGAGGAATTGGAGGAATGGGGGGGGGTTGACGGATGATGATGATTGAGGGATGATGAAGAGACCGTGAGACGCTCTTTCTCCTCTCAGGGGTGGCCTTCCTCTTGCTCATTTCAACCTCTGGCTTACCTTCCATCCAACCTCCCCCCTCCTCCTCTTCATTCAGTGGCGACATATTTTATCGAAAGAATTCAGGAATGCACTTTTTTTTTTGTTTGGTTGGACAGAAACTCTGAGCACCATGGAGAAAAAACCTCCTCTCTCTTCCTTCTCTGTGGTGTTTTACTCTCATTCAGATTATACAACACACGCCCACCACAGAAACACATGCTCACCACCGCTGTGCAACCACTCATAGTAATTTTAAGGAGGCTAACGCTGCTCTGAAAGCTGCACCAGACATATTTTGCTCCCCAGTCTGACCTTGTGACCATTTGACATATTTTGAAATGTGCAGCCCACAAAAACAGAGCCTCAATTCTGGGGTTGGGTCCCATGTAGGGTCGCTTTATGAGCAGAGAAAATTCCAAATCTTTAACTTTTTCTCTGTGTGATTTTTTTAAAATTACTTTTAATGTGTAAAAGTTGGAAAAAAGTCCACATGAAGCTGCTTTTAATGGTTTTAAAACTAAAGTATTTTTTATGTATGTACTCAACTCAACTTTATTTATATAGCACCTTTCATACATAAGAACATGAAACCTAGAGTGCTTCACAGAATAACAGAGAGACAGAAAACAGCAATGGTAAAATTATAAAAGGCATGATTATAAATAAAATACTTAAAAATCAAATCAATTCAATACAGTAAAATTAATAAAATAAGTAATAGTGGAAAGAAAAGCTAAAAAATAAGGTAGCACTAACAAGATCAGATTAATACAATAAATAAATAGATAAATAAATCATTAAATAAGATACAAAATGTTAAAGTAACGCTTAAAATAATTATGATTGAATGTAGTGGATTCAGGTCAGAGATTTGAAAAAAAGACACATGAATTTTTTTTAATTAGCTGAATAAAAAAATTAAGAATGAAGTCAAAAGGACAGGAAAATTTGCCGTTTAGTATTTAGGCTAGACTACTGAAAATAAAAAAGGAGGAGAAAATGTATTATGTAATATTTTAACTTTTTTTTGCAGGCTGAGGACAAAGTGGAAAATTCCTAAGACAAAACTGAAACGTCAGAAATAAGTTGAAATTCACATAAAAAAGAAAAAATATATTTTTTCTTTAATTATTATTAAATAAATATAATTTATTTATTCTATATTTGAAGAGTTAATTTGCAAAAACAGTTAACTCACTTTTGAAAAATAATTATTTTTTTTCAAAAAACATATTTTTTTTCTAGTTCTAGCTTTTGGTATGATCAATCACCTGAAGTTAAGTGGCTTTCACTAAGTCAAAATGACTTTACTTATCAAAAATATCTTGAAAATGTAAGTTAATTGGGAATCTATATAAAAAAGAAATGTGCTTTTTTGAAAATGTATAAAAACAGAGTTATCTGTTTTTACAAATTCTGCAATGTCTAGGTTTTGTTGGTCCAAAAGATTATTATTCCAAGGTTTCTGTTGTGTGAACCATGACAGGAGTGACTTCACTTCCCCCCAATGTGCTTAGTGAAAAAAAGTTTGTAATTGCAGATAGTTTAAAACAAAAAAAAAAAAGAAGCTTTGCCTCAATATCAAATCAGCATTCTGAAAATGTCACCAGCATCAGTTGAAGCTTATCCTAATAGATGTGTCATCCAAAGTTACATCAGTCGCAGAGTAATAAATACTGTACAATAGTAAGTGTCAGCAGAAGTGGCTAACATAAAACAGCAGTGGGTGAGCTTTCCCAGCATGCTGCATGTTAGTGTAGTGTGGAGCTCCAGCACTGTACTGTGTCGAGAGGAGAGTAAAAGGCGCCTACAGTCTGTCCCTGGCTGAGTGTCTCTGGGTGACTTTTGCAGATGTCACCAGATGGTTGTTTATAATCTGCTGGTGTGTCACTCTTGGATCCCACCGAGGCAATCAAGTCCCCGCGCTCAATTACATCTGATTATGGTTTACACTGCTGTGCCAGCAGAGTGGATTAGAAAATGTAGAGGGACAGAAAGTGGTTTTAAGCTGTATTGACTTTCTAAACAGTTGACATTTGCTGCAGTCTTTATGGCTTTAGGCTCACGAGTTGATTAAGTGTTAAAGAGAGACTCAGAAAAATATTTAGAACAGACTTTTTCTGCAAGTTTTCCAGCGAATAGCAACACTTTGCCACCCGCTGAGTGTTTGATTTGTCAGCAAAGACATGCTGAAAAGTGAAAAACCACAGCCTGGTTCTACTTTGGGGTATAGGAGAAGGATTTAGTAGCTAGCTTTGGCACCTAAGAAGAACAGAAAACTCACAAAATGACAGAAAAAAGTTATACTGAACAGCATCATTCTGAAAGCTAGGCTGTTCTTCATCATGCTAACACTAAAACAAACTTAACAAACTAATAACCATCTTGTTTTGAGAAACCCATAAAGAGACATATGATGTTCTCCAAATCCATGGAATTGAACCACACACTAAGAAGGTGAAGAAGGTGCTAGCATGTAGGGATACTGCTCTACATTTAATCCAGCCCTTTGTAAAGGCTAACACCACTAAGACAGCAAACAGCTAAAGAACATCTTGAATTGTGTCAACCACTAAGCAACACAAAAAATATTAACCAAACCCTCACATGAAACTACAAAATAGAATGAGTCTGTATTAATTGAGATTAAGAAATGATGCTGTTCTGGTTCATGCTAGCATGTCTGTGAACACGTAAAAACAAGGCACAAACATCTTGTTTTGAGTAACACATGAAACATCAAAAATTGATAACAGCAACAAACTTTTTCAATCCAACAACACTGAAAACCAGTGATGTTCAATACCACCGATTTCCTCTACAATCCGATACTGAGTAAAATTCATGCTGGTATCGGCAATACCGATCCAATACCGATACTTTGTGCAAATACACCTAATGTGTCTGGTAAATCTAAAAAAAAGTAGTATAGTATTTCATAGTAGTATTTCTGAGTTATTTATTAATTATTCATTTTGCCTCATTTACAATATAGCTGAGCTAATACAACAGAAAAACCAAACAGAGGACACAATCATACAAAATATGTTAAAATGTTGTTTTAAACACTTAAAAACAGGAAAATAAGTAAAACAATAAAACCATTTAGTTATTAAGAACTAGAACTAGTAGTTCCCACCAACCGCGTATCATTTAGACAAGATCTCAATGGTTTAGTTACTTTCCATTATGTTCCTGTTAATGATATACATTGCCTCAACTGACTGAAGTATCAGAAGTGTTGATATTTTGATTTGAGAATCGATTTTAGAGCATAAAGATCTGGTATCTGAAGTATTGATATTTCAGTATCGATCCACACATCACTACTGGAATCATCAAACTATACTGACTTAATGGAACAGTTTTCTACTTCTGCTGTTTGGGCGAACCAAAATTGTTCGACTTCATGGGAACACTTGGTTGTAGTTCACCCTTGGAAAAAATTGCATCATGCTTATGGAAAATTTCAAGACTTGTTTTTCCTTTTTTTTGTTCCAGAGTTGCCATTCAAAAAAAACTGCAAATCTGAAAACATTTCATACATAAGTTTGACTTTATAAGCCAAAGTTTTACATCCAGAAAACATTTAGTAGTGCTAATACTGGACAGTTATTTCGTGCCAATATTCGGTGTGTTACGTTGAATGAAATGCATATGTACATATTGTTGTAACTTTCGCTACCCAGCCTAGCAGTGTACCTACATGCATGTCAAGTTGCTCTAAATGTTTGTAGGATACAGATTTTTATTTTATTTTCCTGCACTTGTTGTAAACTTCCAGTAGAAATCATAGAAACAATTTACTGTATCTCAAATACTGTATGCACCTTAATATCATTTGCACTAATATCTATTTACATTTGTCCATTTTTAAACTGTCACAGCACAGCACTACCTGCACTGTGTACATAGGCTGTTTTTAACTGTATTTTATTATAATCGTATTGTATTTTATATTTAAATTTTTGCTATATAAGAGTTGAGAGAGAGAAACAGCATCTTGATTTTCCTGTATGTCTTCGTATATATAGTGAAAATTGACAAAACCTTTGAGTCTTGATAAACTGAGGAGTGTCAGACTAATTCACATTTGAGAACAAGTCCTGCGATGCCAAGCAGAACCATCTGCTAAGACAAGACTTTGACATGCTACAAAAGATATTCAATTCTGAGAGTCAAGTGAAATGTATGAAGACAAAAGTATGTCTGAGAGAAAAGACAAAAAGTTGTAACCTTTCTAGAAAAAGTTTGTACAGGAAGTTAAAGATTCAGAAATCTGTAATCAGCAAATCCAACTTCAGTTTTTGCACACACACAAAAAAGAAACTTGCATTATGTACTCACCTGAATCTGAGCCTGTGCTTCTCTCGTGTGTTAAGAATCCACTGAAGAGTCGAGTCAAAAATCAAAATCCTCTCTCTTCTTGTCTGAAGTGTTGTTCCTCTAAAGAGAACAGCTCCTCTGGTTTGTCTGAGAGTCTCTGAACTCTGCTTCTGCTGTGAAGGTTCGAAAACCTTTTTAAAAGAAGCAAAGCCCTCCTGCTGACATCACACCGTGGTCATCAGCATCATCATGGTAGAAGAAGAGTCCATGGAGCTGCACGGTAATTAGGTGGATGAACTTACTCACTCTATCTGTTCCTCCCTCACTCCCACATCCCCTTTCCTTTCGCCCTTTCCTACCCTCACAAAAACACTCAAACGCACCACAACTTTGAGTTTATAATCCTGAGTCTAAACTAATGACACGTGTGCGAGCCCCTTGTTGTGCTATGTGTCTGGATGGCAGAATTTCGTGTCGTGGTTTTCATGGTTTCTGTTCTCTTAGGTAGTGACAGATCGGTCTTCTTCATAGTGTTTTTAACTTTTCTTCACGTCACTGAGGCATGGCAGAAAAACCTAAATGTTAAATTCAACCGTAACACTGTTGTTTCTGCACCTACCTAAACTTTTCTTGGGCAGATTAATGTGATCATTTAAAAGCCAATTATGAAAACAGTCTCGGGGCGGTGTTGTCTCTGTTTTTGTCTGTCGGCTCTGTTTTTGTCTCAGTTTAACTCTACTCCATTAGATAATGACCCCCTGCTGACAGACTGGTGTTTCACTGACCAGAGGCAGGGGTAAGGAGAAAAAAAGAAAAACCTCTCCAAAACATGGTAGTAGTGGTTTTGTTCGTCACGCCTCCTCCTTGCTTGCGTAGCATCCCCGCTAATCTCCCAACACGAAAGCAAAGCGCTCCAGTTTCCAGCCGTGCCATGTGGTCTGAGGTTCTCTATGTTTAGCAGAGGGTCGTGGTTTTTGGGGTTGTGAACAGCGGGTCAAACACTCCTTCATAGGAGAGGACTGAGTCGCAGCCAGAAGCTGCCTGTCTGACGTTTTGACTCTGCCAGAGCTGGCACTATTTCCTGTACAGTTACCCTGATAGTAGAAGCTCCAAAAGACACCTGAGCAAAATTAAGATCACCTGAGGACTGGTGTTAAATCTGGAGTAATAGTAACATGGTTTCAACCCAAAGTTTAGCCAAACTTTAACCCAAGTTTCAGAGAAAAACTGCAAAAAACAGTAATTTACTCACATTTCCATCTATTAGAGTTGCTCAATCTTGATAAACGTGAAGAGTAGTCTATGCATCAGTCACGCTCTGAAGATTACTTACTAATAAGGGCTCTAGTCAAAAGAAAAAAAAATTGGGAAAAACCTTGATGACCTACCAGACAACATAACATTTTACTGGCTTTGGTATTACTTGATCAGTTTAGATAAAAGTCAGTGCTACGTTAAGTGAAATAAGCTTGTTACCTCAATTTGTAGTGTTGTAGTCAAGACCACATTAACCGAGACCAAGACATGTCCAAGACCAGAGTGCACCCAGACCAAGACAAGACCAAGACATTTAGGGACCGAGTCAAGACCAAGACCAAGGCAGGGCAAGACCGAGACAAGACCAAGACCATATATATCAATGAAAAATCATCATGAAAGTTAACAAAATAAAAGACTTCTGTTTATTTTATTTAAGTTTGCTCTGAAAACTATTGACAGCAACAAACAAGGTTTGGTTTTGTCTTTGTTGCCTTTCTTTTGACTCCTTAAGTTTCGTTTTTACTCTTATCACAGTAATGACAGGGACACAGAGTGCATCAGTGGTGGTCTCGACCAGTCTTGATATAAAACACAGAGTCCGCCCAGTCCAAGTCCGAGACAAGACCGAGTGAAAAGGTTTTCGATTCCGAGACAAGACAGAGACCTGAAATAACTGGTCTCGAGACCGGTCTTGGTAGACCAGTCTCAAGACTTTAGACAAATGGCAGCTCTGTTAAAAAAAAAAAGAAGAAAGAAAACAATGTGGAAGTGCAAAAAGCTGCAGTTCCCTTTGTGTCCATCTGAGGCTGTCTCCTAAAGTGAGTCGTGCCCCATAGAGCTCCATGTTAAATTGTCCAACTTTACAGCCTGGGACAAAAAACTGTTTCGCTTTCTCTATTTGTAAAACTGTACAATATTTTTTTATAACGGTCCAGAGGGTGATATTTTAAAATAACTTACTGGTTTTGATAATTTTACGGCTAAGGCAGGGGCGCAGTTGATGTCACTGACAGGTGGGCGTATCATATCTGTTTGCTGAGAGGCTGAAGTCACACCTCAGCTCCACTGGATTAGCACAAAGTAATTTGTGGTCGACATTTTCAATATGCTGACCACCACCTTGGACCATAGACTGTATAAAATATGGACGTAGTATCCGTGACGCCCCCCATCTGTTTCTGAAGCCCTGTTTTGAGGCCGATCGTCGGTGGTGCTGTCGAGTGAGTGTGACGTAAAGAGGCGGGCTTTGAGCCTCCTAGCCAACAGCTACAGTGTTCCTGCCTGTCAGTCAAGTCAGCTGTGCCTCTCATTGGAAGACAAAAATTCACCCCCCGTACAGTGTGTGTCGATCAAGAAATGAACTATCCAGACTACACTCGTTTTTTGTACCAGGCTGTAAACATGTTTATTTCTGCTATAAAGATCAGCTTTTTTGAATTGGTGTGTATGTGGTTTCCTGTACTGCCGGAGCCAGCCTCAAGCTGATCCTCAATGAACTGCAGTTTTTAGCACTTCCATATTGGACTCATTTTTAGACCGGAAGTTGCCGCTTGCCTTGGACCCTAATACGCTTTCTTCACTGATACCATGTCCCATCTTTTATATAGTACATGATGTTTTTTGTTTGACTGCTTCACGTTGCGTCAGCTGGTTTTTTCCGTGATCCTGAGAATTCGCAGGATATGAAATGAACTCTTATGTAATGATGGACGTTGAAACAGTTCAGCTTTAACACGAAAACATCAATTTACTGTGCGAGAGGAGCATTAGTCATCAATGAACCAGAATTAAATGATTACTCTTGATGAAATGTCCGGCTCATGTCTGATTATGTTAATATCAAACAGCAGGCTAAAGATAGGCGCTAACATGGCTAATGAGATAATGTAGAGGACATTTATTATAGAGACATTCTGCTCTGCATCACTGAGCACAGTGTGGCTTTCATTTAGTGTCTTTCTTCTTTATGAACACACTGAGATGAAAATGGTGCTGTAAAATGTTTCCACATGCGTAAACAGTTAAGTTTATCGTGGGGATGTGAAAAGATATGAACGCAGATACGACTGTCTTCTTCTTCTAATGAATCTCTTTTTGAAGTCGCTGCAGGATTAATTCATTAACTTGAGACACTCGGGATTAATTGAAAGTTTGTGATTCTTCACAGCCAATAAAAACAAAGTGCATCAAAGACACGAATAAGAAGAAAGTGGTTTATTTACACATGGGTGTGATAAACTGTTCCAAGGTGGGAGAGACCACACGTGAGTTAAAATGAGCTGCAAACGGACTGAATTAGGTTACGAGAGTCAAACGGAGATGAGCACAAGATCTAATGGAAAGGAGGTGAGTCCGGTTCATTTGGAGCATCTTTGAGTTCCCACAGCTGGTGTAATTTAACATTTTATAAAGCCGCACAGATATCCGGGATATAGGAAGTAGATGAGATGTACATCAGGCACAGATAAATACAACAATCTCACATGCTTCATGACAGCCTGGGTGGATCTGTATGTGTACAACACAGGATCAAGTAGTTTGTGAGATAGTCAGAGAAAGTGGTATGAAGTATTCGTGAAGTTTCAAAGACTTCTGAACAAACTAAAGCGTAAAGGTTGTATAACAAAGGTTGTTTAAAATGTAGACTCTGTAAGCATGGAACCAGGATTTGGTATCAGAGGCACTCTGGTTTGGGGTGCTGTTTTGGCTTAGCGGTTAAATGGTTTGCCCCATGCACCGAGGCTAAAGTCCTACCCATGGGCCTTTCTGTGTTGCATGTCATGCCCCACTCTCAACCCAGTTTCTCCACTGTCCTCTCTGAGTAAAGACATGAAAGCCCCAAATTAAACTTGAAAACAAGTGTTCTGGTTTCTTTCTTCTTAATGGTATTATCCCTTTGTCTTTCATCAGGCTTTGGCTGTTTGTATGAAAACAGTCTGTGTGGAGCAGGCGTAATGCAAACCACTATAATGCAATATTGAACCCATCAGCACTCACTTAACCATGATTTAGCTTGAATTAAAGATCTGCACCCAAGTGCAGTAAGCAATCAAGTGTCATGTCTTAACACCAACTTCATTCTAGTCAGATGTGAACAATGCAAATCACACTGAAAGGAAAGATGTGTTAAGATGTCTTCTTAATCGCTAACAGGAAGCCCTGATAATTGGCCATTGCACAGAGAGGACATATCATTATTAGACAATGGTCTTTAGGTCCTGAGCATATCCTGTATAGATCTGTCTGTAGTTTCAGTGACATCATCCATTGGTTTCTGAGGAGGTGTGATGAAGTTGGAGTTTGCTATATTGGAAATACCAACTAACACAACATTGCCCTAATGCAGTCAAAATTATAAGTTAAACAGTATATTTTGTACTAGGTTGTAAACGTGTTAATTTCTTCTGTTTTTTAAAGTTATTTTTGGGGGCATTTTCGCCTTTAATGGACAGGACAGCTGAAGAGAGACAGGAAATGTGGGGAGTAGAGAGTGGGGGAGGACATGCAGTGAATGGTCGAGGCTGGAATCGAACTTACAACCTCTGCGACAAGGGCTATTGTCTCTGTATATGGGGCGCACGCCTAAATGGTAAAAATGGTAAATGGACTTGTACTTATATAGCGCATTTCTAGTCTTTCTGACCACTCAAAGTGCTTTTACACTACTCGTCAAATTCACCCATTCATACCCATTCACTCACTGATGGTAGAGGTTGCTACAGTAAGGGACCATAAGTGTTAGATAATCTCATTCTTTTACATTCCCACACCTCAGATCAACAGAGGGAGCAATTCGGGGTTCAGTGTCTTGCTCATGGACACTTCGGCATGTGACTGCCGGAGTTGGGATCGAACTGCCAACCTTCCGATTGTTTGACGACTGACTCTACCCACTGACCCATAGCCGCCTAGACCTGGCCTAGACCGCTAGGCCAACGGCATCCCAACATGTTCATTTCTGCTGCACAGTTGGACATTTTAACATGGAGCTCTATGGGGATTGACTCACTTTAGGAGGCAGCCTCTAGTGGTCACTCTAGGAACTGCATTTTTTGGGACTTGCACCTTGTACTTCTCCATTGGTTCAATTTTTTTGCACCGGACATTGATGCTTGTTTCTAAAGTTGTGTGTTAAACAACATTTTCTGTTTCTTCATATTACCTTCACTCCTCTGGCTGTCAGATAAAAGAAAAAAACTTCTTATAGTAAATGTAATTTTAGGGTGGAGAGCTATTTAGATGATTTTTGACTTAACTAAAAAAAACTTGCATGGACATGAAGGCCTTAATGCCTTTATTAGAACAATCTGAGGATAACATTCTGTAAACAGACACTTTTGGTATTTTCCATCCAAACTTAAGTACCAGTGATTCTTCATCACGTGACAAAAAGCTAAATAAAGCTTCTTTTGAGTCCTCTGAAGGCAATGAATTTAAAGATAATCTCTCATTTTCATCTCTTTGACAATAAAAACATGTTTATCCATAGAAGTGGTCGTGAGTGAGTGTGTGGCATTAAAATGTTCTTCTGTTTCTGCTGCCAGAATCCATTTTCCCCCCTGACTCAGTGAGCATATATTACTGTCCTGATCCCCCCTGTCAGCCCTCTCATCTCTCCCAATATGGTTCCACTTTAAAGGCATAATTTAATTCAGTCACATTTCATGCAGAGTGTAGTCGGGGAGTTTTTTTTTTCTTCTTCTTCAGGGAACACAAGAAACGTTCCACAAGTGCCTCATCCTGCAGAATCACAACAAAGTTAAATGAGTATCGTGTGACGTCTATTCATCATCCACAACATGTTGATGACAAGAAATCTCTTTTATCACGCTGTTACACTCAGGATTACTGCTGAATGTGGGGTCTGTATGCAAATCAGAAAGCCACCAAAAACAAATGCTGAAAGTCTGTTTCTGTTTTACGCAGAGACATGAAGATTTTTTATTGGACATAATTTGTGAAAACTGCTGAATCTTTCTAAATCAAAAAACTGTTGTCCTAAAAAACAATCTTGGGAGTCAGGACGTCATTGTCCAGTGCATGTGTGTTGTGTTTGTTTAGCATTGTTTTATCACGAACAAACTAAGCATCTGCACCAGGCTAGCCTCAATTTAGCATTTTCTAAACTCAGATCTTTCCTAGCTCAACACTCTGGCAAATCCGCAACAAAAACAAATGCTTGAAAACTTCCTGAAGTCCTTTGAAATCACACCAAACGAAAAAAGAATCCAGCTACCATCTTGTATCGTTGTTTATTACAAACAGTAAAGTTGTAGTATTTGGGGGCGTGGCAGGGTTGAGGGGGTTTTTGCCCAAGCGGCAACCTCCAGCCGAGAGAATTAAAGCCAATGGGGAAGTGTTAAAAAACTGCAGTTCATTGAGTGTCCACTTGAGGCTGGCTCCAGAAGTACCAGAAACCACATACACACCAATTCAAAAAAGTCGATCTCT
Source organism: Notolabrus celidotus (assembly GCF_009762535.1). Lineage (NCBI taxonomy): Eukaryota > Metazoa > Chordata > Actinopteri > Labriformes > Labridae > Notolabrus > Notolabrus celidotus. The sequence goes on from NC_048292.1 coordinate 6,259,697, forward strand.
ACAGCAGAAATAAACATGTTTACAGCCTGGTTCAAAAGATGAGTGTAGTCTGGATAGCTCATTTCTGGATTGGCACACACTGACGCAGCAATTTCGAAGATATTGAGATTACGAGTTTTCCAATATGAGGGTCACAGCTGACTTGATTGACAGGCAGGAACACTGTAGCTGTTGGCTAGGAGGCTCAAAGCCCGCCTCTTTACGTCACACTCGCTCAACAGAAGTTATGTGGAGTTCAACAGTTCCAATATGGCTGCCACCGACGATTGGCTTCAAAACAGCGCTTCAGAAACAGATGGGTGACATCACGGATACTACGTCCATTATTTATACAGTCTATGGTTTTCCCTGTAGTGACCACACAGCATGAGAGACACATGACATACGGGGAAAGAGTGGCGGATGATATGCACCAAATCATGCCAGGAATCAGGAATCGATCCTATAAAAAGCACCGTGAAGACTGCAGTCTCTGTACATGGGGTGCACTCCACAAAAAGCACAATTTGTTGTTTAGTGTGTAACTTTTTTAAATTATAGCCTCTTTATATAGCTGAAAGAAGCATTTAAGTTACAGACTTAACCCCTCTCAGCTGAGGCTCCGCCCTCTTGTCCAAATATGGTCACTTCATGCTCCAAAAAACATAAATATAAAAGCAGAACCTAAAGCAGCAGGCCTGGTTTGACTTTTGTATGCAGTTTCAAATATTCCATAGCTGTTGAGAAAACGTTGTTCAGTAGAAAAACAAAGTGGCACAAATTGGATATACTTAGTTACTTTCCATCACTGCTTGTACATTTTTCTGAGCTTTAATCTCCTGCAGAGATCTTCGAGCTTCTACAATATTTACTGTCCATGTGTGATGAGCTGTTTTTCTTGTGGCTGCTTCTCTGTAGTTTCCATGTGCAAAGGTGTCCTGGGAGATTAAGCTCGCCTACGATTCTGTAACCTAAGCCGCATTTCTTCCACTGCAGCGAGGGACACGCCAAGCTAACTGCTGCAGAGCTCGGCGCCGCCTGGATCTGATGTTTCCATGTCGAAAATGAGGACACAGGAAGGTGATGGTGAACACCAAAACACTGATATAAATTCATGAATCAGGCTGAGATAAATCTGTTGGACAGCAGAGAGAGAGAGAGAGTGTGTGTGTGCAGCACGGAGACGTCTGCCTGGATTCACTTAGCTTCAGTTTTCCAAGTTGACTTTCCGCCACACGAAGCGAATCAGACAGCTCACGCTACTATAAATAGCTCCATAAAGTACTGCAGCTAATAACAGAGTGCAGCGTGTTGATTTAAGCGGATGTGCACGAGGCGGTTTGAGCATGTCTGATGAGTCATAACATCAGATTCATTAATGGAGTGAGTGCAGGATGTAAAGCCTGATTTTTTACTTGATTGTACTCAATTTGAAGTTCATAAAAAACAACAAAAGAATAACATGATGCTCTTACAGAGTACTGAGTGTCACTTTACAATGCAATTAATTATTAATGGTCCATTTTTGATTATGCATCCCCTTGAAAAATTAATTCCTCATGGATGAATGTCAAAGATGAAAAATAATTGAATCTGAATAGATGAATGTGAAAGGACTGATGTGTAAGGTATTTGTATCTTTTAATGAGATGGTAATCCTGGTATATTTAAACCTGAGTCCCATTTTTAGCTCATTTTTGTGTCTAATGACTTGCATCTCCGGTAGATGAGTTGATGCTGCGGCAGGTACAGTCTGTAATGGCTGCAACATAATCCTTGATGGATCAAAATGAGTCCCCTAAAAGTTCTTGTTTTTGTCCCCTACAGGTTAATATTGTTATTCTAAGTGTCTGACAACATTACAGAAAGGATCCTGACTAGGGGTGGCAATCGAAAACCGGATCCAATTGATCCATTCCATCGGAATTGTACACCTCAAATGTTATCAATTCTTCTTAACGATTAATTTCCCAGCATGACATCATGTCATGTCACACTGCGACACAGAACTCCTTCAACCACGAGGAAACATTCCTCTCCAAATTAAAAGTATTTTTACACCAGGCTCCAGGGGCCATGTCTGGACTCACACGGCCGAAAATGAGGCACCGAGAGTGGGTAAAATACCTCCGCGATGACCCCTTGAGGAAAAGCGTTTCTCCTCTCCAAATTCATAGTCTTTTCCTCCAGGCTCCAGGGGCCACGTCCGGACTCACGCGGCCGAAAATGAGGCACCGAGAGTGGGTAAAATACCTCCGCGATGACCCCTGGAGGAAAAGCGTTTCTCCTCTTCAAATTCAAAGTCTTTTCCTCCAGGCTCCAGGGGCCACGTACGGACTCATGCGGCCGAAAATGAGGCACCGAGAGCGGGTAAAATACCTCCGCGATGACCCCTGGAGGAAAAGCGTTTCTCCTCTCCAAATTCAAAGTCTTTTCCTCCAGGCTCCAGGGGCCACGTCCGGACTCATGCGGCCGAGAATGAGGTCAACCTATTGTTCAGTACGTTCAAGTTGAATATGTTAATGTTCATTCTTGTACAGACATCGTTTTGGAAAAAATAAAATGGTTCCTTTTGGTGTGGAAGACTGTGTAGAACTACTTTTTTTCCCCTCAAAAAAATACTCAGGAGTCATTAGGAGAATTGATAAGGAATTGGATTGATAAGCAGAATCAGTAATGGCATTGACATTGATAAAATCTTATCAATTCCCACCCCTTATCCCGACAGAGAGAGACCCTTTTGTTCAAGAGGAAGATGAGTTGTGTCGTTACATCACTCTCTACAAACACCAAACTACACTGAAAAAAACAGCAGTTTCAACTTACACGGGACACAGCAGCTGTTGGTCAACTGCTGCTTCAACATGTTCGTGTTTTCTGTGATTTAGATGTGTTCAATGAATACATCAGATTAAACACAATATTTGTCTGATTAAAAAAACCCAATCAAACCAATAGAAGGAGCACAAGACCAGCAGCTCTGGAGTCCTATGAGGTAAAGTTGCTGTTTTTTATCAATGGAGTCTGGTTCTCCTAAAGAGAGCGATGTAACAGCTGTTTCCTGTTATAAAATGAACAAACAAAACAATCTGAGCCTCTATTTGTAATCGAATAAATATTCACAAATAAGGCCCAGTCTTAAAAATAGGAGAATTACTGTTTTATTGGGAAAGGAAGGAAGACAAATGAATTCCTGATGCACGGATCTGTTTCGACTTTTCTCACATCTTTGATGTTTTTCTGTAAAATGTTGGATTCATTTACCCCTTTGATCCTTGGACAATTATACAAATGAAACCATGTGAGTAGTTTGAAGTGCTAGAAGTTGGTAGAAAATGTGAATTTAGGTCTAAAGGACATGGAAGTCACATTTGGAAAGCCAGAAAAAACTTCAGTGAAAAGTAGAGAAACTTCAGAGAACTTTATGTAAGACCAATCCCTTAGTGCCAGAGATAACATCTTTATGTTTTAGTTAATGTTGCATTTAAACACATAGAATATGTGTAAAAATATACAGAGTTATGTTGCTTATTTAAGTGGCAGTGACGTGCAGCAGCCGTGGGTGGCAGAAGTATTTGAAAATGACCCTCAAACAAGTTTTTCCCCTCTGTGGCAAAGAAAGGCAATTTGTAGAAAATAGGTTTTGTCTTCAGTTTGACAAATAGCTTCTGTACATCTATATGTTCACCACATGTATTTATTTATTGTGGGATTGACTCTGCTAACGTATCATTAGTGACACGTTTCTGCAGTGGAAAGTCGTGTTCCCGTAAACCTGCGCGGCCGCCTCGTTAACACGCCGAGCGTCCACATCACAGCTCATCAGCTCGTCTCACAGGCTGACCTCTTGTGATGTGGGGGGAGACGAACAAGCTGTGTAAAATCGGGGGTAAATCCCTCGGGGCCAGACGCGGCTGATTGGATAATATTATAATAACACAGCAGACTGAGGAGCACCGCAGGCAGACTGATCCGAGCCCAGCCTCCGCCGTGGTTTGGTCTCCTCACAGCTCCAAACACCCGCTTGGCTTTTGGGGCTTTTCCCAAAGGAGGAGTGACGCAGGAATCCTCCAGTGTGTCACCGAGCAGGAGAGAGAGTCTCAGATCAACCCCAAACGTCAAAGAGCCAAAGTTAGAAACAGGTTTCTATAATCAGAGTTGCTCAGTGTGTCAGAGCGTTGGAGTTTATTTTCAGAGTTTCCAAACATTTAAAGGTTAGAAGTTACTAAACTCAGACAGAAGTATCTAAAAAAAAAACTGCTGATGTTTGCAGATTTCATGACTCTCAGAGGATGAATCACAGACTCTACTCTTTAATGTTTTTGTTATATTATTCAATTGTTTTTTAAGGGCATGCACACTGCTGATGCTCATTGTTTAAACCTGTTTTAACATTTTAATGATGGTGAAGATGTTTAGAAGGCAGAAAATAGAGAATATGTGAATTTTTTATTTCTGAGATGGACACTTTTAAAAGAGTTGTTTGACCTCTTATGAAAAACATCGGCTTTGAAGAGTTGGCTACATTGCTCGACACTGCCCCCATGATTACCAGTGGTACTGCAACGCGCGTCCATATCTACAAGTTTCCAGAAAAGAAGTACAGATGCGGACCAAAAGAACGTAGAGCACAGACAGAAGGCTCCGTATCTGTATGGGTGTTGGACGTGGAACATAAGTTAGTCCTACAATGCGTTAGAAGATAGCATTGCAGTCTGTTTTTCTGCATACAGCCAACGCATACTTCAAGACTTTGGGTCATAATATTTGGACTACAAACAAGACCAGAACACCTCCCAATATCTGGTTCCTAGCAACAGATTCTGCTAATAGAGATTAGTCTTAAGGCTGATTCATACTTCTGAATCGAATCAACGGTGTAGCCTACGCCGGAGGTCCGGTTAGCTCCTGTACCTACGCAGAGGTCTACGCATGTAGCTGACGTGCACCTCCTCCAAAATGTAACTACACGTAGAATCAACGCAGACCGCAAGCCCTGCGGCATTGTGTTTCCCATATTTACAGCACTTCCGGGATCCCCGCTCATTGGCCACACATCGGCCATGTATTTCATCTCCTCCTCTCTTTTCTTCATGTAATCATGTCTGTTTGATAAACAGCAACATGCATCAGCTGTGGATTAACATAACACGCTCTGAACCGCTGTGGAAAAGTAAACAGAGATCAAAGGGTATCGGAGACCACACTGCCCTCAAGCGTTTTGGTGGAGAAATGCTGCGCGACATGAACACATCGACGCACAAGTATGTGGTGCTAATGTCCACGTCAGTCCCTGCTGTGCAGGGATGACGCAGAAGTATAAATCAGCCTTTAGGCCAATGTTAGCTATAGCTGGCGTTGCGCTTTTGCATACACCGTTTAGCAAATCAATGGCTAAATTTTAGATATAGAAAGAGGAATGTGATCTTGTTTGTTGCACTCAGTCAGGAACATCTGTTTTAATCTTTCTAGCTCTCCCTTGGCTTCCTTTATCACAATCCCCTGACGCTTACTTAAGATTTGTAAGTAAGTTGTCTGTTGAATCTTAAAGAACTTTTTGATGGACACACTCTTTATCTTGGTTTGTCTGTTCTTTGTCGGCTTCAGCTTCCATTCAACTTTGTCCTGAGCTTTATAGAACAAATGTGGGATCATAACTGCTTTTCCTCGCAGGTTTATGGTCCTGACATTTTCACCAGAACAGATTACATGAAGTGGATTTAAACATGTATGTTTCATGGACTGAGGTCAGGAATGTGTGGCTGCACTATTTTCCTTTAAGTATGGGGGTCAATGAGGCATGCAACTTCAGCGTACGAAACAAACCAGTGCTTCACACCCTCTGTGTTCCAACATTAAGATCACAAAGACACATTATTCCCATGTAAAGTATTGAAACTTGTGTTATTCAGCTCGCTCGTGTGTTTGGCTATAGATGGGATCTATAATGTGTCTTAACGATGAGATGAAGCCCACATCGTGAGTAAAACACTCTCCTGATGGGTGACAAGGCCGACATTGTGAGAGTGAGCTCATGCTTGTTCAGGGCCCAGACAAACAGCCCCCCCGCTACGACTCATTTACCGAACCGCAAGTTAGTCTTCAGATGATTCTCTGCGTAATGATCGATGAAAGGTCATAAATAGGCTGAGAGACGCCTGGTTCTGCAGCCCACCTGAGTACTTACATTTGTGATTGAGTGTGGCAGCTCACAGCTCTGCACACCATTGTGTATTATTAAAATGGCTTCTCAGTGCGCAGGTGTGTTACATAATGACGGCAGGTCTCTGGAGATGCTACATGTGGATGGAAAGAACTTAACTTTGCTGAACTTAGAAGGAACTCTGGTTCATGTTCACTCTGTTTCTGCACTTGTGACCTGGTTAGAAACTGTGATGAAAAATAATCTGTGTATCATTGGTTACAGAAAAAAACGCAACTTGTTTTTCTATCGTACAAACTACAAGAAACAAAAAACTCAATTAATCACAATTAGGGGAGGGAATTGAAAACTGGATCCGACTTAGAACCGGTTCCAATTGATCAATTCCATCGAAATTGTACAACTCAGATGTTATCGATTCTTCTTAAAGATTCATTTCCCAGCACAACATCACGATACGTTGCATTACTTCACACACTCTGCCACGCACAACTCCTTCAACAACGAGGAAACATGGAGAGGAAGAAGCGGTCTAAAGCGTGGCTCCATTTTAGTAAAAGAGATGAGACCAATGCCGTGTGCAATCAGTGCAATGCTGTCATCTCATGTAAAGGTGCAAATACCTCAAATATAACACATAGGCTGTTTTTATAAAAATGTATTTTATTGTATTTTATATTTAAATTTTAGATATTTTAGATATTTAAAAGCTGGAAGAGAGAAACAGCATCTCCTTTTTCCTGTATGTCTCGTATATACAGTGAAAATTGACAATAAAAAAACCCTTTGAATCTTGAATTGAATATGCTGAATCATTTGTCAACTCGGCCTCGAAGCTTGGGGTTCGCGTCGGGCCGAAGTGGAGAAGGGTTCCATGTGAACATGTTCCCGTTGGGGAGGCGAACCCCCGCCTACCTCTCCCCTTTCGGAGTGGGGACGCTTTCCCTCAGGCTCGAGGGGCCACGTCCGGATTCACACGGCCGAAAATGAGGCACCAAGAGTGGGTAAAATACCTCTGCGTTGACCCCCGGAGGTTTTTCCTCTCCAAATTCAAAGTCTTTTCATCTAGTCTAGAGGGGCCACATCCGGACTCATGCGGCAGAGAATGAGGTCAACCTTTTGTTCAGTATGTTCAAGTTGAATATGTTCATGTTCAGTCTTGTGCAGACATAATTTTGGAAAAAGTAAAATGGTTCCTTTTGGTGCAGAAGACTGTAGAACTACTTTTTTTCCCCTCAAAAAAATACTCAGGAATCGTTAGGAGAATTGATAAGAAATTGGATTGATAAGCAGAAGGGACAAAGGCATTGGCAATGATAAAATCACAACAATTCCCACCCTTAATCACAAGCATATTTGACATTTACTTTAAGGAGTCTAAAATGTTCGTCTACAGTAATGCTCTGGGGACTGGGAAAATGAAGTCCCAAAAATTGCAGTTCCTTCAGTATCCACTAGAGGCTGGCCCCAAAAGTGAGTCAATCCCCATAGAGCCCCATGTTACAAAGTCTGACTTTAAAGCAGAATTAAACATGTTTACAGCCTGGTACAAAAACAGCTTTGGTTTTTATGGCTTATTTATTTTTTCATACACACTGCATGCCACTGAATTTTTACATTACTTAAGATTCTTTTGTGAAAAAGTTGTGCATTGCTAGGGGCGTGGCCTCTTTGAGCTGCTGGTGAGTTTTGTATTCATGAAAACATGCTAGTTTGGATAAAATGGAGTAACATAGATTTGTTTGTTGCAGATATAAGTCAGGTATTTGCTTCACAAGTGGTCATCGTTGAGTTTTCGACTTCACTCAGGGCTCAAACTCTGAAGCTGTTCAGTGAAAGTCTCTTCTCAGATTGACTCATCAAACCCAACACCCTCCTCTCCTCTAAGGCCGCTGAGGACTCCTGTTTTTTTTTTTTTTTTTAATATTCACTCTGATTGTTTCTCATACTTTGGTGCAACATTAAGAACATGTATTTCCCTCCGTGACATGTTTACTGTCCTGTTTTACAGTTCACACTCCGTCATGCCAAACAGACCAGAGGGCGTCGGGCAGATTTATATTCACTTCAAGTCGCCCAGAAAAGTTCTTTTTTTTTAATGTTTTCAATTATTTCTGCATTAAAAAAAAACTGCAAAGCTCCCAAACTGGCTGAGCCTGAAGTCTTCACACGGCGGGATAATAAAATCCTGCAGGTCAATAAATAATAAACGCCTCTGTGCTGACAGTAAAATCATCATGAGAGCGTTTCATTTCTCGGTAATCTGGGAGTCCACCGTGTGAAAATCGGCTCATAAATCCAACAAATGTCTACTTGTGTTTCTGCTGGATTATTGAAATGACCAAAATTATTTTTTCATAACTTACAGTTTAAATGACAAAAACAGATCCAACACCTTGTGGCTTCTGTTGGAGATGTTAACGATCAGCTGACCTCAAACATGGAGGAAAGAGCTTAAATCAGTGCTCATAAGAGAGGTGGAAAGTAACAAGTACTCCAGTTAGTTGATTACTTTCCACCATTGCTTTAGGATCATGAAGAATATTAGTGTTTAATACAGTCAAATACAGCCGATTGAGTTAGCTTAAGAGACACCTAGCAGACAGTTAGCAGTTCCCACCTGTCACTCAAAGACTTCAGTTTTCAGGCCCCTCTCCTTTGGAATCATCTACCAGTCAGGGTCCGGGAGGCAGACACCCTCTCCACTTTTAAGAGTAGGCTTAAAACTTTCCTTTTTGATAAAGCTTATAGTTAGAGCTGGCTCAGGCTTGGACCAGCTCTTAGTTATGCTGCTATAGGCTTAGACTGCCGGGGGAACTGACACACTGGCACACTGGGATCCTGTCTCACCCCCTTACCCCCATACCCCCATCACTTACACTAGCTCTGCCTGTCCCATTGAGAGTTACTAACCATAGACCTTTCTGGAGTCCCTGAGCTCCCTTGCCTCGTAGGTTCCTCTGAGTTGCTGCCATAGACGTCCTCCTGCTGTGGACGTCCCGGACTTCAGCTGATACGGACGTGCTGGACTCCAGCGGCAACAGCTTCTACTACTCGTCTCATCACTATCACCGCTCCCTCTCTCTCTTATTCTCCCCTATCCCTCTTTCCAGACCCAACTCAGTCTCAGCAGATGGCTGTCTAACATGAGTCTGGTTCTGCCTGAGGTTTCTGCCTGTTAAAAGGATTATTTTCCTCGCCGCTGTAACTAGCTAAATACTGCGAGGTGCAATGCTCATGATGGATTAAGGTGGGGTCAGACTGAGTCTTACCCTGTCTTGGTGTTGGGTCTCTGTTCATAATTTGACATAGAGTACAGTCTAGACCTCCCATGTTTGTAAAAGCGTCTTGAGATAACGTTTGTTGGGATTTGGCGCTGCACGAATAAAGATTGATTGATTGATTGAAAGAGGCCACACCCCCAAAAATAGGCCTACAAAACTTTAAAAAATGATTTAACTTATATGAAATCTAATCCAGTTCAGTTATCCTTAATAGAGACATGAGCTTTGGACTGCAGTTTTTGGGTCTTCAGAGTTGCCTTCACTTTTGTAGCATGTGTGTGACCTGAGGCTCTCCGGCAGCTGCTGGTTCAGGTCCAGCTGTGCTCACATGGTTCAAGTCTATGGACCTACACAGTAGCCGGTGTTTGGTCCCCGGGGGCCCCTGGTCTTAGTGAGGCCCTCCTGTTCTCTCCTGGGTGCCTAGTGTCAGCCAGCTGGAGGCCCACACAGACCAGACTCTGAGCTCCCAGCAGCCCCCACTGCTCTCCAAACCTCAGCACGGCCACAAATGGCCCGCGGCGGCTGCCAATAAACACAGAGCAAAAAAGCTGCGAGTCTGACTCTCACTCGGCCTTTGCTCGCTGTAAACACTGCGAGCGGGGGCCGCACGCCGTTTGACGAAGGCGGGATTCCACACGCTGCTAAATAAAACTCCACTTTGTGTTTGTGATGTCAGCGGATCGTCTGTGGAGCGGCCGCAGTGTCAGACCGTGGGCTCTGACGCGCTGATTGGCTGCTGGCTGGTGTGGGCGGGCTGGTGGAGGCCGCTGTGTCATCATTGTGGGACATGGCCCAGTGCAGTATGGGAATTCTGCATGTGGTCCAGATTCTTTACATCACAGCCGCCATCTCTTCTTCTTCTGCACTCTTATTTAGACGTTTAGTTAAACTGTGTCTCATTGAGCTGAATTACTCTCAGTCTTGATCACATTACCTCAGCCTGTCGTCCTGAATGTCCCTGATGATCACAGCGAGCAAGCAGGGCCTTCATGGTGAATCTGCTTATGTGACAGGCGTGCTATTAAAAGCAGCAGTGGGCGTTGTGTTGTGGATAATGTGTGTGGTGTGGGTCTAAACCCAGAGAGCTTCTCTTGTTTTGATACCAAAGTAGCAAAGAATACAGTTCTGGCTCACGTCAGAGGCCTCAGAGTAAGCCCGGGCTTACCAACACGGCCGGAGCGTCTGCCAGCGCGGCTCTGTGGTCGCTCTGCAAACTCTCAGTCTGATCTCAGACCAGTTCTGAGACACGGCTTACATTAACATTCAGACCTGAGGGACGCACTGCTCAGAGATACATGTCCCTGATTCACATTTAAATATTTCCAAGCTGCATTCAAACTTTTGAACTTTACTTTAAATAGCTGTGGAGATGCAGAAGTGCTCAAAAATTTTAAATACATCTCATTGACGTGTATGCAGGATATTTTGTCCGGCCTTTATGGTTTTATATTAAGAGTAAGTGGATCACCTGCGCACATGGATTGTTCTTGCCGTGTTTGGGCTCCAAAAAAATGTACAACAGCAAAGGAAGAGTCCGTTTCGTGTTTAATCACACAAAGGCCACTCATAGTTTATTTTTGGGGTGCCCAATCAGATTTCAAGAGGAGCCCTGGAGTCACCCGTGCACACAGTGTGAGATAAATCTCATCAAATCATCTGCATACAGATAAATCCACATCAGTTTCAGGCTGTGAGGTCAATATTTTGTCTGTTTTTTATGTCTTTATGAATTTAAACACTGAGCTCCTGAGACAGAAGGTTAGATATTACGACAAGTTGCCGACCATCAGTAGGGGTACTAGAGTGCTAATTATGAAATTGCTCCCATGGCCAATCCCCTAATTTACAACTCTAAGCCTGGATATATATATTCAAACAGGTGAGCTATATAAAAATTAAAACCTTTATTTGTGCTGTAAAGTTGGACATGTTAACATGGGGCTCCATGGGGATAGTCTCACGTTTGGAGACAGCCTCTAGTGGACACTTCAGGAACTGTAGTTTTTGGCACTTCTATGCCTGTTTTGCACATGTTGTCAGAGGCTCCTGCATCATCTTATGCTGATAGGTTGGATTGACTTTGTGGGCTGTAGCAGCAGTCATATGTGCGGCTTGCTCTGGCTGCCAAAGTACCAAGTGTCACTGAAAGATAAGACTCTTCTGACTGAAGGTGACAGATTTCTTCTCACAACCGTCAAACTTTCAGACAAACCAAAATCACACAATGATAATGGGACGGTTGTTTTTCTTTTTAGAGGTGTGGATGTATGAGGTACTTGTCAATAATAAGGGGATCCCGGTCAGCAGACCAGAAAGGAAGCGAGGCTATGCAAATGACAATCCGACCCAAACACTGATGTCGGTGTAAGTGAACACTCCATTTGGACATTTTTCAGCCCTTTACTTCGCCGTCAGAGAGCCACTTTGTTGTAGCAGTATACATGACACATATGTGTTCCTGCACCTGCAGAGTACCTCATACAACCCCACTTCAAAAAACCATCTTCGCCTTTAAGAGTTCTTTAAGCAGCAGGTCACATTGCTCCCTTTTTTCTTAATCTGACATAACCCCATGATGCACGACAGGCAAAGCCATGAGGATACTTCTGAAAGGCAAAATAGGAAGCCAGCAAGAGTGCTGGCGAAATGGGACTACCAAATTTGCCACCAAGAAAGACACAAATAAGAAAAGAATAATGACAAGAACAGGAAACCTAAGAGATGTGAACTGTTAGCTCTGTAGTAAGATGAGAAAACTTCTATGACGCCATTTTTGCACCATGGCCAGCACTAAGGATGAAATAAAGATCATCCAGGGAATGTTCAGCTGTCACATGTTTTGGCCGTGTTGGTGTTGTTGTGTTGTGTTGTAAGGAAAAGACAAGCAAATAGGGTGTTGGGGACGTGAGAAATAAATAAGAACCGTGTGAACCGTCCTCAACAATTAGCAGCAGAGTAAATCTCAACGGTCCCTCAGGGCCAGTTTGTAAGTTTGTCATTAGACTCTCATAGTTCCTGTTGTTTAGAGAACACTGTTAAATTCAGATATTTACACATTTCATCATCAATCAGAGCTGAAAAATCATCAGACTGTTTTTGTGTTGCAGTCATGATTAACAGTCGTAAACATTAATGTTCTGAAAGTTTATTGCTTCTCTTTCTGTCTCTCAGACGGTCACTGTCACTGGTATTTTTATCGCTTTTAATCACAATAACAGTTTTCTCAGAACACTTCCACAGTCTAGACATAAATCCACCAGTGAGCAAATACTTGGCAACTAATGGTATGAAGAAACGTCTTATTCCCAGGCAGAAACATCAGACAGAACCAGACATATTGGTTAAGCCATCTGCAGGTCTTCTGTTTGAACAAATCTTAAGTTGTACAACATGCAAGAGTTCCCCAACAGGACTTGAAGAGAGGACGTTGCAGTTCATTGCAGCTGTCTCTGTCAATCACACACATAACAGCAAAAATTGACATGTTGGGAGCTACTGATCTGAAAGAGATAGAGATAAAAACAACCAGCTGTTCTGCTCAGCAACGGCTCATGGAGGGATATTTTTTTAAGATAAAACAGATCTAAAATCTAAAGGTCTATCAGCCGCAGTAAACCCACCTCTGATCATCTTGCAAATGTAATCTTCTCGCAGCTCTTTTACATCAGCAAACTCATAATGCTGCTACAACTAATGTCTGGTTTAGATTTAGTCCTGCAACTTATTCCACCAGGTCAAGATTTAGAAAAGAGCTGCTTCTACATTCAGAGGAGAATCTGGAACATTTGTGTGACTTCGCATCCTCACGTGATCATGTGAACTTTATGGACATTACAAAAAATGCAACAAAGTTAATTGTGAATGCTGCTTATCCTTCTCATTGTGCACATTTAGAACTATGTCTTTATATACTAATTTTCAGTGTATTTTTAGCACCAACAGGACCTCATGATTCTGCAGCAGAGGAGTCACATGTGAAATTAATTAGTTGTAGATTTGGTTGTAAAAGACAAACTGCGCTTGATGCCCTTTTAAACGTAGACTCGACGTCTCATAATGATTAAGCAGTCAGGACTCTAATCCTGCAGGTTTTGCTTTAAATTCCTCACATAGGAGTTTGTCAAACTGCCTGCGAGAGTTTCAGCAGCATCTGGACCCCCCAGACATCAACCAAGGAGGGGCTGCTGGGAAATCTGCCAGCTGGAGGCAACGGCGTCTTCTCAGGAGGTCTGAGAGACGAGGACTCGAAGCCAGAGGACTTAGAGGAGACAGAGAGCGAAGTCCAAAGCTGAGCAGACTGGAAACATTGATGTCCTGACCTGTCCTGTCCTGAGCTGACCTGCAGTTTGGTCTCCACAGTCTGAAAGGGACATCGTGTTTGAAGTGAAACCAGGTCACATGGAGTAACCACTATACCCTTAATTCACCTGTCAGCAAACTCTGTACATCTCAACCTCTGAGTGGGTGGAGAGTTCAAAAGGGTTTAAAGCTGAATGTGAAACACTTCTGGATTGACAATGGAGCATTTTGACCTGGTCAAGGACAATTGGAAATAAGTGCATATTGTCTGCAAATTGTTTTTTTCAGAAAAATGTAATATGTCTAGTTTTGTTGGCCAAAGCATGTAGCATGCCGGTTTAAGTGACATGCAAATGAAAAAGAGAAGGATCCAGAATCGTGCCTTTGGGCACACCACAAGTATGTTTTTTGAAGAACATCAAAAACCCCAAAAATTTGAACTAGACACTGGGGAATTCTGATGTGAGTGTCTTTTTATGCAGATGACAAGCTAGAAATAATTGCACGTTGTCAGTACCAAAATCGAAAGATGTCTCCTGATCCCATGGCCAAGGTGAAGCTGTTAATTGATAAAAAAATACAGGACCCAGAATCGCGCCTTGAGGAACACCACTAGTGCAGTTGTAGACTTATATGTGGAAGCACAGACAAATACATGTTTGCATAATTAGTCACCACTTGAGTTCAGAAGTCTACAAAATGAACTGCTTTGAAAATAAAAGGGAGGTGCGCTGGTGCCTAGCGGTCTAAGCATGCCCCATGTACAGAGTTATAGTCCTTGTTGAATAGGTCGCTGGTTCGACTTCCAGCCTCGACCATTTGCTGCATGTCTTCCCACACTCTCTACTCCCCACATGTCCTGTCTCTCTTCAGCTGTCCTATCCAAAAAAGGCAAAAGTACCCCAAAACTATATTGTAAAAAAAAAAGAAAAATGCAAAGAAATGAGGGAGAACAGGAAGGATTGCCCCTTGCAATCTTAAAAGACAAACCCCCCCACTCTCATATGCAGAACTTCAGGGGAAATATATAAACTCAGAAGAGAATAGGCCCAAAAATTTTGTCTTTAAGTAAACTATGAGTATCAATCAGAAAAAAATCCTTTATATCATAATTACAAGTAGTTTGAGTGAAGTCTCTGTATTGTCCTGTGATTTGAAGCCAGACAATAAAACAGTTTTTGGCCTCACATAATGGAACATTTCTAACATGTGATCCACCCTTTATGTATTATGTGACAACCAAACTCAAACATGAAATGTTCTCGACAGATTTGGGTGGAACCTCACTTTGTATGTTATGAAAGAGGACACCTCTTGTAAGTGTGTGAGTATTTCCGTGTGTGTCTCTGCTTTGAACACAGGGAGGGGTGTGTGATCCCTATCAGTGGTGACCTCACTCCGTCTTGATGTTGTGTTTGTGTTTGGACTGTTTACATCTGAGCTGCTCTCTAGACACACCGTCACTCTGGGTGTCCCGTCGTGTGATGATCCTGGGTGGTGTGTTTGTTATGTGGGGGGGCGGGTGGGGGGTTTCAGAGATGGTAACTGGGGGCCAGACTGCTGAGACAGCAGAGAGTCTCCACCCGGGGCCTGGAGACGCCTCAGTGGGTTGACGTCATGTTTGACATGTTGGTTCCATGATGCAGCTCGTCGATCATCAGAGCCGGAGGTCGGCAGTCGACAGAGACGCCGACGATTCTCCTGAGAGTTTCTCTCTGATGCTCTGATCCAGCTGAGTCCAGCAAAACAGAATCTGCTTTTCCCTCATGTTGTCATGATTAGAGATACTACTTGAACCAAATACTACAGAGTCCAATGTGTTCTGTTTTCCTTTAGAGCGTGCTCTATGTTTAGTGTGTTTATTCCAGGGCTGACACCACTTTTAAAGAATGAAATGTTGTTGTACAATGTGGGATTCAATGTCCAGTAAGGTCAAGTCCTGTCCAGTAAGATCAAAAGTATTACAGTCAGGTCAAGTTCAAGCAAGTCATGCAAAGATCAAGGATTGCTGAGTCAGCAGGGTCAAATCTAGTCCTATCAGGTCACTTAAGTTAGGTCATGTTCGGGCAAGCTGACTCCAGTCAGATTAGGTTGAGTTAATTAAGAACAAGTCCAATAAGGTCCAGTACAGTTAGTTCAAGTTAAGTTGTGCGAGGTCAAGGCCAACAAGGTCTAGTCAAAACCAGTCAAGACAACTCTTGCTCAGGCAAGTTGGGTCCAGTCCGGTCCAGTCTGGCAGAATTAGTCCAATTACTTCAAGCCGGTCAAGTCAGGTCAGGACACTGAAGGGCAAACTGAGTCGTTCAGGTCAAGTCCAGGTAGGTTGAGTCAAGTCCTGGCAAAGTCTGGATAGCTCAAGGCCCATCAGATTGGTAATTTAAGACAAATCCAGTCTGGTCAGTAGATCTACATCCATTCAGGTCAGACCAGAACAGTCAAGTTCAGTGAGGTCAAGTAAAATCCAGTCAGGTGGAGTTGAGTCCAGTCAGTTCAAGGCCAGCTCAGCCAAGTTCAGCCAGATCAAACTGAGTCCAGTCAGGTCAATCCAGCCAAATCAAGACTGGTCAAGTCAAGGTGGGTCAAGTTGAGTCCATTTAGGTCAGGTATATTTAATGAGATTGAATTAAAACAATTCAGGTCCAGTAAAGTCAAGGCCAGTCAGGTCAGATTGATCCAATCAAGTCCAGTCAAGACCAGGGAGGTCAAAACCAGTCAAGTCAAAACTAGTTGGGTCAAGTTGAGTCCAGTCAGGATAGGTCACATAAGTAAAATCCAGTGGAGTCAAAGTCCAATTGGATACAAATCTGATCACAGTCAAGTCCAGTTAGGTCAAGTGAAGACAGGGTCAGGGAAGTGTCCAGTTAGAGCCCATCCAGCAGGGTCAAGATGAGTCCAATTAGGTCAAAACCAGTCGGCTCAAGTGAGACCTGCAGGTCAGGTCAAGTCAAATGAAATCTAGTTGATTCCAGTCAGTTCAAGTTTAGTCTATTCTGGAACAGTCCATTTAGGTAAAGTCCAGTCAGGGCAATGAGTCCAATCATGTCAAGGCCAATGTGGTCAAGTCCAGACCAGTCTAGTTCAGCTAGGGGAACTCCTCACTGGACTTGACAAACATGTTTCAGTCTGCAGTGATTAAAGCTGAGTTGTGTTACGCTGAGTGAGTTTGTGACTTCAATTAAAGCTGCGATTCTTCTATTTATAAATCTGACAGTAAGCTTTGTAAAGCTGAGTCTGCTTTCATCACTTTTATTGAGCGCTCCTGGCTTGAACCGCGGGTCAGGATCCAGATCAAAGACAGAAACCAGTTCAGCTGCTTTGTGAACACCTCTCACCTCTTTCCTCTGCACTTTTCTTTGTATTGTTTGTGTGCTCTGCGTTGGTTTTGAACTCTTGTCTGCTGGATGGTGGGCATGTTGGGATTGGCTCTGACAGCGCTTAGATGGGTGTGGGTCCAAAAAAGAAAAACGTAAAGCTCTGACACAGTTAGGGGAATACTGACATTTGGAAAGATTGTTTGCAGGTTGCAGTTAGACTGTAGTCTGCAGGGAGGCCTTTACAGTCTGGGGGCATTTTACAGGATCTCATTCAGTTTTATGAACAACTATCAAGTCTCAGTTTTCTTTTTAAAGCAGAAAAGAATTAGAAACACATTCAGAAGGTTCGTAAAAAACCTGTGGGGGTAAAAAATGTTAGTACGTTATGAAATCAAAGTAAACTCTACTGCTGTGACCTTGTTCTTCTGAATGAAGAAATATTTCTTCAGTATGGTAACAAGCTGTTGTTCTGAGCCTTTTCTTTTCTTTAACTAACAACTTGGTTAAATGTCACGTCTTATTAAAACCGCCTTGATCCCGTCCTCCACAATAATGCATACCAGAGCTCTGGAAACATCTCAAGGCTGCCCGTCGGTGCTGGCAGGGAGCGCTGACGACGGTGCGTGAGTGTTTGAGCTGTTTTCACTGCACACACATTCCTGAAAATGAGGCTAATACACACTGCAGCCACTCTGTCTAATGTTTAAATTGCTTATCTTTAAAGGAGAGCCACAAACCGCAAGTTTTCCTGCTTTCAACACTTCACATCGTCTGTGAATGATGTGACTATTGATCTGCAGCCAGTCCGCTTTCTGCTTTCTGTCTGTCTCTCCCACACAGAGGCAAACTAGCAGAACAGTACTGTGCAGAAGAAGCACATTTCCTGCTCGGTATTATTGTCATTATCATATTTATACTGAATCTTATTCTTTTATTCTGCTTCTAGCTCCTGCTTAGTTACTTAAAGGTGCCTTTAAGACAACTTTATTCTCTTAAACAGCCTTCACTTCATCTACTTTTTAATGACTGAGGACCAAAAGGAAGTTTTTTTTTGTTAATAATAATAAATAATAAATTATAATATATATATAATATATAATAATAAATTATAGGCGCCTTTCTTGACACTCAAAGTCACCTTACATCATTAAAACAAACAGAGTTTAAATAACAAACAGTAAATAAAATACAATTTAAAAAAGAATTGTTGATGTCATTATTATAGCACTAATGTAATAGTAATGTAAGACCTCAAACAGACGTTTACTACAAAAACAGAGGTTAAATTTAAATGTATAAATTACAACAAAATACAATAAATGAATTATTTTCATTGCTATACAAGCTAAACCATCAATTAATAATTATTATTTATAAATTACAAAATTAATTAAATTAAATTAAATAATAATTATACATTACTGAATTAATTGAATTACATAGTTATTCTTTATAATTATTTTATATTTAAATAAATTACAAAAAATTACGTTTAATAAAAGGCAAAAAGGTAAATTGTCCTATATGGGAAACATAACGAGGTACAGCAGTAAATTAGCTCCTGTAATCTGGCTAAGCAGTTGTGTTGTGCATGGTCCTTGTCAAATAAATAAAGAGGCTCCAGTATGGAGGATCCACCTTTTCACTCTTTTCTCCCTCATTAAGTCATAATCCTGCAAGGAAACAGTGATATACTAAAGAAAACAGTGGTATACTGTTAAGTGCATAAACCTTGTAGAGTGCTGGTTCGATTGAAAAGACTCCTCAGTGACTGGCATGAGTCTCAGAGACTTGGTTGTAGGCAGTTGGTCCACCATTAGCCCAACGCATAACTATCAGCACCACTGTGGGCTAAGGTTGACTACTAACTGGCAGGGTGGTGCTACACATCTGCATAGAAACTGCACATTGCTGCAGGGAATTGCAAGGGAAGTATTCACGCAAGAACCCTCTAAAAACAGACTGCATCTTAGAAACAGATGCAGATTTTACCATAATTTAAATTCCTTAAACATTCATTTTCAGCCCAAGAACTGGTTAGTTAATTTTGTGTTTATTTTTTCAATTCCTAAAATGACCATTCAACATTATAAAATAAGTTTTTTGTCTTCACCCAAAGCAGAGAGCACATGTAGACAATCAGTGTTTGGGTAACACAGTGACCTCCTCCTGTCACCTGGGATCAAGTTTATCTCGTAGACCCACATACTGACGCACAGAGTCTGACATCCCATTGAAGTGATTTAAATCAGATCTATGTGTGTCACTGAGTGGTTTTAAGGTCAACTGATAAACAGTGTGAACAGTTGACGTTACACAGTGTTGCATACCTGTGTGAAACATTTTGCCCTCAGTTCAGACTGCAGGTTTCAGTCAGGAGGCTGATACTCTGTCGCTCCTTTGTCAAGTTTAGATAAAGTTTATTTCCCCAAATCATTCCGGTGGTAACTGCAGATTCTTACAGATGTCACGACCCAAAGAACAAACTCTATCTTATCTGCTACTGCTGATTTTATGATGACGTGTGTGCAGCTCTAACTTAACAACACACCGGTTTCCAGGGCATTCACACAGGTGGGGAAAATGTAGGTTAGCTAAACATCTGTAACTTGAACCTTTGGCCTACACGTTCTTTGTGACAACCAGTCTATGTGAATCATATCCCAAATGCAACGCCAAAGAAACGCCAGGGCTGCCCTTTGTCACTGGTTCTGTTCATAACTTTTATGGACAGAATTTCTAGGCACAGCCAAGTGGCGGAGGATGTCCAGTTTGGTGGCCTTAGGATTCAATCTCTGCTCTTTGCAGATGATGTGGTCCTATTGGCTTCATCGAACAGTGACCTCCAGCTCGCACTGGGAGTGTGAAGCAGCAGGGATGAGGATCAGCACCTCCAAGTCTGAGGCCATGGTGCTCAGTCGGAAAAGGGTGGTTTGCCCTCTCCGGGTCGAAGGAGAGTCTTTGCCCCAAGCAGAGGAGTTTAAGTATCTTGGGGTCTTGTTCACGAGTGAGGGGAAGAGGGAGCGCGAGATTGACAGGCGGAACCAGGAGGCGTCTGCAGTGATGCGGACGCTGTACCGGTCTGTCGTGGTGAAGAGAGAGCTGAGCCAGAAGGCAAAGATCTCCGTTTACTGGTCAATCTACGTTCCAACCCTCACCTATGGTCACAAGCTGTGGGTTGTGACTGAAAGAACAAGATCGCGAATACAAGCAGCCGAAATGAGCTTTCTCCACAGGGTGTCTGGGCTCAGCCTTAGAGAGAGGGTCAGGAGCTCAGACATCTGGGAGAGGCTCCAGATGAGGTGGTTCGGGCATCTGGTCAGTGGCTCAGACGTCTCCCTGGGGATGTGTTTCGGGCGTGTCCGTCTGGGAGGAGGCCACGGGGAAGACCCAGGACACGCTGGTGAGATTATATCTCTCAGCTGGCATGGGAACGCCTCTGTATCCTCCCAGAGGAGCTGGTGGAAGTGGCCGGGGAGAGGAGTGTCTGGGCTTCCCTGCTGAGAGTGCTGCCCCCGCGATCCGGACCCAGATAAGCGGAAGAAGATGGTATGGTATGGCATGGTATGGTATGGTAAGCAGGGTTCATCTTCTGGGGAACATGATTGACTGTAAACATCTTCAGGGCAAACATTAAAAAAGTTGTTGTGATATTTCAGTGTTGACCGCAGACTGTTTAAAAGATGGACGACGTGACAGCTCCTTAAAATTGAGGCCAAACACTTAAAGCTCTCTCCTTTTGACTGGCTGCAGCATAGGTCATAAAGCCTGACTTTTCATGCTAACAGACGTGGCATGGGTCAAACTAGCTGCAGGAGCTCCATTTCTGTACATCTGGTGAAGGTGGAGACTCCATCTTTAAACACAGTCAGTGGTCAGGACCAAAGTGGCATCATTTGAGCAAGCATGAACTACAAAGCTTTTGGAAAGACCTCAGGGTTGATCTGAGGTCCACAGAACCACAATTCACCTGCCAACCTGTTTGTTTTATCGTCTCAGACACAGTAAAACCAGAAGTGTCTCTTAGAGCCGGCTGTTTATTGAACAATCACAGTCAGTCAGGGTCTCGCTGTGGTTCACACACATGTAAAAGACCGCCAAACTTTCTCTCCATTTCATGTTTCTTTCCTCCAAACACAGACGAGGAGCTGCTCTCGCGCTGCTGCCAGGTGCACCTGAGCTCAGCTAACTACATAATTGGATTGGCTGCAGCGTGTGATTGAATCCTGTTAACCTATTTCCTCTGCTCTCAGCAGGCAGCAGACTCCACCCTGCAAACATCAAACCAGACTGAGGCTCAAGGCTGGAAGTCCACACATTCAGCCTCGCCGAGGATTATGGGTCATTAGGTTCTACAAACAAACTCTTAATAAGATCAGATTTTCAATACTTTCCTATTTCCTGAACCTCAGCTACAAGCTCACGATTCCTACTGAAAATCGTAAGCCTTAAAAAAACATGTAAAACATTTAATTTAGGTATTTAAAGACAGTTATTTCCTAAACAGCTGGTTACGAGAGTTTATATCAAAAGAGGGAATTAGTGCAATTGTTTAGACCACTTTCAAGCATGTTAATCCACATTTGGTGCTACTTTGAGAAGTATGCTACCTATTAGCCAAGCTGAACGTAAACTGTAACAATCCACTGCAGATCCTTGGCTAACATTAGCTTAAAGTCTAACTGTCTACAGAACTAGAAACTTCCCACAACCCACTGCTTATGGGTCTTTACTAACTTTGTTTATTGTGCTGGCAGCGCCTATATTCAACATAAATACATTAAAGTAATGCAAGTCAAAGTTTTCACTGCACAGTTTCCTGACTTCTTCACTGACCAATCAGAATCAAGGGGGGCAAATCTTCCAACATCGACTTTATAAACAACAATCCTAGAGAAGCAACTCATCCCATGTTTTTTTTAGTTCTCTATATCCAGGTGTAGAGCTGCTGCTAACGCCAGGAAATGATTTATTTATATTTCTAAACAATGTGTTTGTAAAATGCCTCTGTGTTAAAAACCATGTTTATTTTATTTAACCTTTATTTAACCAGGTGAGTTAATTGAGAACCAATTCTCATTTGCAATAACGACCTGGGCGAGGAGGCAACACAGGTGGCATGACAATACATAAAAGACAAAACAAGAAACAGAGAGGACATACAGAGAAACCTAGAGACAGAACAATACAATACAAAAATATGACAGCAGTGAACAACTTAAAAGCAATTTAAAAGCAAGTGCAGTGATGTTGAGTTATGGGGTGTATTAGTTTTTTGAAAGTGGCCAGTGGAATGAGAGAGGTCAGCTTTAGGGATTGTTGAAGGTGATTCCAGTCATTTGCAGCGGAAAACTGGAAAGAGGTGCGACCAAAGGAGGTCCGGGCTTTGGGTGGGATGAGTTTGATAAGGCTACTTGAGCGCAGGCTATGGTTTGTGCTGTGAAGTTTGATTAGTGACTGCAGATATAACGGGGTTTTACCAGTGAGGGATTTGTAAATGAATAGAAACCAGTGTGTTTGTCTGCGAGAGTGGAGTGAAGGCCAGTTCAGCTGAGAGTACAGGTGACAGTGGTGAGTGGTGAACGGGGCTCCAGTGACAAAACGGATAGCAGCTTGGTAAATGACATCCAGTTTGTGAAGGAGAGTGTAGAAGGGAGGACTGTCATCTGAACCAGAAGCTGTTTAGCAGAGTGTGTGAAGGAGGATTTGTTGCGATAAAGAAAACTAATGCGGGATTTGACCTTAGTGAGCAGTGTGTTGATGTGTGCTTCGAAAGAAAGTTTGCAGTTAAGCCAGATCCCTAGGTATTTGTAACTGTCAACAAACTCAATCTCCAACCCATCCAGGGATGTTAAACATAAGGAGCAATTTAAAAAAGACTCATTGGTCACTTTTAAAGTTAGGGTTGGTAGTCACGGAAAAACTAGCATGAATTTGAATATAGCATTTCCTCAGGACTCCTAAAAACATTACTGTTAGCTTCAGTTTAATATTTAAAGCAGCTCTTAAATGTAAAACACTAACTCTTTAAAGAATATTATCACTCAATATACTTATACTAAAGCTATCTAAAGAACATCCACGTTTTTGAAATGCTAGCTCTCAGTGAACATGAGCCTCACTTGCAAAAGTTATAGGGACATCTTCACTTGCCTGAGCTAACTAAATCCAAGCTGTAGTTAATGTTAGCTTAACTTTCAAAGAACATTCTTACTTATCAACACATACAATGCAACTTTAAATCCAAGCCAATGTTTTTTATGATATAACAGTGCAGAGAAGACGATAAGTTGTCTTAGCTCTTAGCTAATATCAACTTAGGCTTTAACCCTCCTGTTATGTTTGTTTCTCTGGAACAGCAATAATGTTCCTGGGTCAATTTGACCCGGGGCATATTCAATTATCCAAAAGTGTCAGAACCAAAAACAATCCCAAATGAACATTCTTTTAATCTAATTTTTAACTCCATTACTAACCATTTAAATCAAGATTTAGTCCATTGGTGTTCTTTAATTCTCAGATCATGGTTCAATGAGGATAACTCACTTGTTTTTCATTAAAATTAATGTTAAAACTTTATGTAATGTACATTGGAAAGATTTAATATAAATACAATAGTTTTGCATGACACAGATTTAAATGTATTTTATTTTACATTTTTATTTCTTTTTTATTTTTATGAAGAGATGTTGATAAATTAACTCGACACCTCTTCTGTCACATGCTGCCCAGATTTTTATGCTGCATTTAGCTGGTTTGGAAGGCATACATTACCTAAAATAGACTTTAAAAAGGGTCAATTTGACCCGCAACATAACAGGAGGGTTAACTGAAGAACATTTATGCCTTACTTCTTAATGCTAGCTCAAGGCTAATGTTAGCTACAGTACAGAAGTTCAGTATTAGCTGTCCTCTGTTACTTCTCTCTGGTATACATGTATGTTTGTAGAGTACAGACTGTTTGCTGTGTGTCTGTGTGTATTTACTCGTGCGTGTAGCCTCTGCTGACTGTGGCAGGTGCTGTGTATTCCCGTCAGAGGTGGAGGTGTAGGGCGGTTGGAGTTGAAGCTGTGGTTTGGGGTCTCACAGCTCGGACCACCGTCGGTTTGCTCTGCGGCCTCAGCTCCAGCCGCTCGCTCTGAGCGCGCTCTGAAGGAGCTCTCAGTCTGCAGCCACACACTCATCAGACCTGACAGGTTAATGATGGGGTGAGCCGACTCGGTGAAGAGCAGAGTCCAGAGACTTAATGAGGGAACACACCACAACACCACAGCCAACAAACAGGGCACAACCACTGCCATTACATTTTATTTCTCTGGGTATAAACTCTGCTGTGTGTTTGTCTGGTTATTAGAGATCTGTGTGTTTCTCTGCTGACTCTTTGTGTTTTTTTTGTGGTCCAGTTCAGTGAGGTACTGTGGGTAGATCTATTTTTAGAGGTTTCTTATTTCACCCACTTTTTATGTTGTCTGGACAGTAGAAGAATGTCATTTAATTTAATGGCACCACTTTGGTCCAGACTGAAATTTGTAAACAACCATTGGACAGATCACCATGAAATTTTATTTGGATGTTAAACGTCTCGGGAGAATGAATCCTGCTGAATTTGAAATTCCTCTGTATTTTCCTCTAGCACCATCAGGGGTTTGACATCTCTGGTTTTCAGCTGATAGTACAGCTTTTGTCGTGGAATTGGAGTCATTCAAACCACAGAATTGTTAAGGTCTTTGTAGACACGAAAAATGGAGCCAATCCTCAATGCACACAATTCAAATCAAAGTCAATGCAAAAGTTAATATAGATTGAGATTGCTTAGTCTAAAATGAGTTAACATTTTCTAGGACAGTGTCACAAAAGCTTAGCATCTATCTCCTCAGATCTCATGTCATTTCGGCATTAAATCAGAACATTTAAACCAAACTCCATTAAAGAAACATGCATTTTAAGGGTTGTTTGCCTGTTGTCTTGCAGATAGACTTACAAAACATGACTTTATAAAAAAAACTAAAATCCACTTGGAGGTTTGGGAGCAGATTTCTAGTCTTCCACTAACTCCAGAGACTGGAGAGAACATTGCTGGAAAAATATCATCAGGTACTTTAAGACCCCATACCAAGAAAAATATAGGGATACAGGACAGATGTGTTGGAGACAATGTGGCTCAACAGAGGAAAATCATTTTAATTTATTCTGGGACTGTCCTAAACTTAGTTTATTTTTGGAATGATATCCACAAGACGCTAGGCAAGGTGTTCTCAAGTACCCATGACCTTTGAGGCTCTGTACTAGAGAGGAGTGATACAAAGCTGCTGCAAGTGCTTTTAGCAGCCAGTAAAAAAATCAATCACCAGAAGCTGCCGTAGACGTCCTCCTGCTGTGGACGATCTGGACTCCAGCTGATACGGACGTGCCGGACTCCAGCGGCAACAGCTTCTACGACTCGTCTCATCACTATCACCTCTCTCTCTTACTCCCCTCTATCTGTCTTTCCAGACCCAACTCGGTCGAGGCATGATGGCTGTCTAACATGAGTCTGGTTCTGCTCGAGGTTTCTGCCTGTTAAAAGGAAGTTTTTCCTCACCACTGTAACTAGCTAAATACTGCGATGTGCAATGCTCATGATGGATTAAGGTGGGGTCAGACTGAGTCTTACCCTGTCTTGAAGTTGGGTCTCTGTTCATAATTTGACATAGAGTGGTCTAGACCTCCTATGTTTGTAAAAGCGTCTTGAGATAACGTTTGTTGTGATTTGGCGCTATACAAATAAAGATTGATTGATTGATTGATTGATTAAACCAGCAGCACCAACAGTGGATGACTGGTTTGGAATAATTTTGGAAATATTTAAAATGGAGAAGTTGACTTTCTCTATGAGGATCCGAAAGGACACATTTATCAAATTTGGAATGAGCGGATTCAATTTAAAACCCCAGTGCGAGCAGATTTTGTATAACTCCACCAACAATGTATTTACCCTCCCCCTCCTTAGAGAATAAAACATAAATGTAAGCTCCCCTAGTTCTTATGTAAATAGTTATATATGTGATGGTTTGTGTAATGGATGTATGCAGGAAAATGAGTGTTGATTACTGACTGAGGAGGTGAGGATTAATGTATATGTATGTGTTTCAGTGTCAAGAGTATGGATGGATGCATTCACCTTGAAAGATGGAGGACAGAAACATTTTAGGACTGAGAGGCTATGTGGACACTTTTTCTCCCAATGCATATGCATATAAAAGACTGGAAAAGGATTAATACAATTATCGAAGGGTTGTAAATTTTGCATTGTTACCCTTTCCAAATAAAAATAAAATATAAACATAATTACAAAAATCCACTTCATGGTGTAGATACATTTCAGCATCCCTGTAACCTATTTTTTAGTCATGAAGTCAAATTTTGTCTGTTAATTGGTTCATAGTGCTGCAGCAAGACAGGTTTAAGCCAATGGGAGACATGTCAGGTAGCCTACAGTGAAGTAAAGGATCAGTACGTGTTTTTTGTGTCTACATTTTGGTACCAAAAGAATCAGTGAAATACATAATGTTGAACTTTGATTAAATAATCCACCCTAACGGATTCTGTGTTTTACTGCCTTTATTTAAATTCAGATTTGGGTCTATGTCTCACAGCTGCATGTCAACCTACTGCCGTGTGTTTACTTGGTTGGTGTGTGTTTTCCTGGTTGGTGTGTGAGGTCTGAAGTGGTGAGAAGGCAGCGCTGGCCAAAGCCCACGACTTGTTTATCCGTCAATGCTGCAGACAGAGATGGTTGTGTCTCGCTCCTCTCACGGTGACCTGACTGGCCTCACTCAGCTGCCTCTGCACTCATCTCAGGCCTGTCACTATGACTGATGGTCACTTTACAAATGGGGCATTTCCCCCACATGGCCCTGCTGAAGCAAACAGTACAGCATGAGGCCCTCAACAACCTGCCACACCTGCACTGAAACCATGATGCTGAAACTCAGCACGTTCACGACTCAGATCAAGTCTCTGCACACAGGTTCTAATGCACATTTTTATATTTGTGCATTAGAAAAACTCAAATGAAAACACCTGGAAATGACAATATTGATAAAAGAAAGCTGAGGAAATGCTTGATGGTAAGGCCTCTGAAGTTGCTTTCAGCTGCTTTCAAGAAAAAGTTGTCAAAAGCACCAACAAACACCAAAATGTTTTTATGGGGCAACAGAAACGTAGAAGTGGACTCAATCTGAAGAAAGTTAGAATGAAGAAACTGCAAGCATTTCATTTCTGTTCATGAACCATGTTAGACAGGAGCAAAACTGACACAAGGGGTACATTAAAACCAATATGGAGGGTACCCAAAACAGACACAAAGAGTAACTTAGATGAAATGTTAAAGGCAACTATAACACAGGCTTAAAGTTATTAGGGACCTTACAAGATTCCTTAAAGGTAACTAGAGACGGATGCTTAAGGTTACCTAATAACAGACACTGGAGGGAGACTGAATCATTTGCTTATTGGTACTTCAAAATAGTGTCTCTTTGCAAATGCTTAAAATTACTATTATTATAAGGATACCCTTAAAAATGAAAACGGGTACTCTGAGACATACACTAATAAGTACACAAATAAAGGTTACAGATTACCTTCAAAAGGTTATCTTAAAAAAGACACAAAGAGTTTCTCTAAAACAGAGAATAACAGGAACCTTAAAATAATAGGTTCCAGACAGTAGCTGCTAAAGGGTTCCTTAAAACACACCAGAGTCAGCCCAAAGGTCAGCCCCTAAAACAAAGTTAAAAAAAATGCATAAAGGCCCCAAAACAGATTCTCAGGGGTACCCTTAAACAGATGCTAAAGGGTACCTCAAGACACCCACTGAACACCAACCCAAAATAGGTGACAGACTAGCTTAAATACAGACTTAAGGGTAACCTACGACACACATAGAAAAGGAACCAAAAAAGAGGCTTAAGGGTACTTTAAAACAGAAGCTACGGAGTACCTTAAAAAAGTACTTTTGAAGTCCTCTGAAAAAGAAGCTAATGGGTTCCTCAAAATAGTTTCTTAAAAAAACCTTCAAACAGAATTTAAAAAGTACTCTTATACAAACACTTAAGGTTACTTGAAACAGAAGGTATCAGCTACCTTATAACAGACCCTAGAGGGTACACCTTGAAAAACAGATGGAAGAGGGTACCTTAAACCGACTCAAGAGGGTACCTTAAAACAGAGGCTAATTGACGCTCTTGAATCACTGCTGTATTATGAAGTGAATTTCTAAATTCAGATCTCTGGAAAGCCGCCAAGTGAGCTCCATTCACAGAGGAAGACTTGGAGATGTGGTCTCTCTAAATAGGAAAGTCAGGGATGAGCTTCCATGTTCATGTTAACATCCCAACGTGGCAACAATTTCTGCCCCAAGACAGGTTTTATTGGTAGTTTCAGATCCTGTCTACACCATAACTGAAACTACAACATGTCAAGTGTTGTTTTTAATCTCCTTTATGGCCCTCATATAGAGAGGAATCCATATTAGCAGCCTGAGAGTGACTCATGCTGCTGTTGTGGTGTTGTGGTTACAGGCGCAGGGCGAAGCTGTCGCCTCCATGGGCGGGTTTGGTCGCTCACAGGAAACCAGCCAGGCTCAAAGTCATTTAAAGAAGTGTGTAAAACACTAAATGAGCTCTGCTCTAACAAACCGCTGCAGGCTGCTGATGGCTACCGGGAGGCAGAGGAGGAGTAGAGAGAGGAGGAGGAGGAGGAGGAGGAGGAGGAGGAGGAGGAGGAGGAGGAGGAGGAGGAGGGAGGCAGGTTGTTAAACACTCCTGAACTCAATCACCTTTTCTTCACTTTGGGAACATCAGCTGTTCACACCTGGCAAAAACTGCAAGTTATTTTAAGACTGATTCTGCCGATGGGATTCAAATGGACAAACATATAGCAGCATGCTACTATTTAGACTGAATGTTAATTATTAATGACATGTGTTAGGCTCAATAAATACTTAAACATGAGCTCAAATGCAAACCTCACACCAATTATGAATGCACCTTAAATTTATGCTTAAGGGTAGCGCCAAACTGAGGCCAAGGGTACACAGAGACGAACACCAAAAAGGTATTGAAGAGGCCAAAGGGACCAAAGGATTTATAAAGCTGGCCAAAGGGTACCTGAGGGGACCGTGAACATAGAAGGTAACCTGAAACTGATACTGAAGGGTACCTTAAAACAAACAATGAAGGGGCTAAATGGTAACCTAAAACAAATTAGATTAGAAAGGGGCCCGAAGAATTTTAAGGAAAGCCTAAAAAGAAACTTTTCAAGGATTCAAGGTTTTTTATTGTCGCATGAGATGGAACGAAATTTCGATTCTCAGAGCCTGCATGAAGCCACAAAGAACACACAATTAAAAAGGAAGACAACAGTAGTAAATATAAAAATATAAATATAAATATTGTGCATGGACTGATTGAGTTGTTATGTCATAGTGCAATTGAATGTGCAATGTACAATGTGCAAATTTTTAAGGTAGTCTGTTTTATTGTACTGTTCGTATCGGAGTCTGTATGGCTGGGAGCGGCCGAGACTACAGAGCACCATTAGAGTTTAAGCTAACCTTAATCTTGAAAAACTAAAGGGTACCTCAAAACAAACACTCAGTGGTATCCTAGAGATCCACAAAGAGCCTGATGTAGCTCACCTGAGCTACCGGCTTGGCTTCAAGCTTTGGACTGATTGCTGTCCTGCACCTGCAGCTGCAACAATACCAGCTCAGAATTTCACCTGCAAAAACTCACAAGAAGGTCTGACACCTTTGGACTTTATGAGCCCCATAGAGACAGACATATTCATTCAACAGCCTTTTTAAAGGCTAAGATATTTGGCTCCCAGTCCATCACAGGATTACAATGTTACAATGTCATTTAGCAGATGCTTTTATCCAAAGAGAGGTACATACAAGAACAAAAACAACACAAGCAAAGATCTAGACAAGAGGAAACAAGATCAGTAAGAGTAACACAGTGCTTCAAGTCAATTTGGGTGCAGGTACTGCCAAGCAGTGTAAAGGCAATACACAAAAATAAGTAAGAATTTTTTTTAATTTTTTTTTTTAATAAAATAAGGAACATCTACAATGAAGCAACCAACCAATTTAAGACCTTCCATTATCATCATCAACAATTAACATCACCACAATAATGACCAAAGTACCAAGTGCTGGGTCCCTCAAGAGCTGAACACAGATTCCCAGAGTAGAGCAGGACAGTGCGAGTCAACTGTAGCTGGAAGACATGATCTGCCACTGGGGACAACAGTGGAGAACAGTCTAGCTAAGTGCATAGTGCTTCCTAAAGAGCTGGGTCTTTAGCTGTCTTTTGAAAGTAGAGAGGGACTCTGCAGATCCAATGGAGTTGGCCAATTCATTCCACCATTTAGTGACAACAGAAGAGAAGAGTCCAGCTAGTGATTTTGAGGCCTTGTGTGCTGGAAGCACTAGGCGCTTTCCAGAGGCTGAGCGTAGCGGGCGAGAAGGGCAGTAGACCTGGATTAGGGGTTCCAGGTAAACTGGAGCAGTTTTGGTTACTGCTTTGTAAGTCTTGATTTTAAAATTGCACTTTTAACTTACAAGGCCCTAAATGGATTGGCACCTGATCTTCTTCATGTTCACAATCCAGCTCGGGTACTGAGGTCAACAAACCAGCTGCTCCTGGATGTGTCTAAATCACAGCAGCGGCCCAAACGCTCTGGAATGGCTTGCCACTCCAATTAAGATCGGCCCCCACTGTTGAATGTTTCAAATCTTTGTTGAAGACCCATCTCTTCTCTTTGGCCTACTCCTCTTGAGGAGGACAGTAATATCCTGATATGTTGTGTTCTTTATTATTGTCTTCATGTGTTTTTACTTTTTACCTTGTAAAGCACTTTGGCCAACAATTGTTTTTAAATGTGCTATATAAATAAAGTTGACTTGACTTGACTTAAGGTTATGTATTTTCTTTTGGCATTTTTGTCTTTATTGTAAGGACAGCTGAAGAGAGACAGGACATGTGGGGAATGGATGATGGGGAAAGACAGTCATCCACGCTGGGAGTTGAACCAGCGACCTCTGCGATGAGGGTTACAGCTTCTGTATATGGGGTGTGCTTCGACCGCTAGACCATTGGCGCCCCTTCAACAGTCTTTTTAATGAACATGTAAACACAAAGAAACTCTGTCCTTTACTCTGAAGGAGAAGGATAGATCATGAAAAGGTCTGACATTGTTCTCTGTAGCTCCTCTGTATTAGCAGTTTGAGTGGTTTCAGCAGCAGGTCTCTGTAAACCAGAACTCTGCTGACTCTCCCCTCTTCATTAAAAACTGGTCCACTCTGCAGAGAACATTTAGAGAGTGCACCGCAGACCAGGCGACTGTGTGACTGTGGTTAGGCACCTTAAGAAGAGGATGATAAATCGCTTTTTAATTGCTTGTAAACGTGTAACTGGGCTGGCCGGCTGCCGTCGGTGCTGATTGCAGTTTGGAGCTGAGCGCGGAGGCTGCACATCAGTCGTGTTCAGTATTAAACAGAGGAGCAGCCTGCATGGTTACAGCTCTGTCTGCTGTGTTTGTGGTGGTATTATGGCAACTTAGCATGCTGCATTTCCACAACTCCCCTGCTCCTAATTATATTTCCCCCTGCCAAACATTTACATTATTTCATAACACAACATGACTGCACATGAAAATCCTGTTTCTGAAACTTGAACTCCACCCAAAACATGGAAATGCCCCCAAAAATGTCAAATGTAATAACTTTCAGCACAGTTGGACCTTCCTCCTGG
Source organism: Notolabrus celidotus (assembly GCF_009762535.1). NCBI lineage: Eukaryota > Metazoa > Chordata > Actinopteri > Labriformes > Labridae > Notolabrus > Notolabrus celidotus. Next base: position 6,291,534 of record NC_048292.1, read on the forward strand.
CCTTCCTCTGCAGAACATACAGAGAGTGAACGCAGCCTCTGATTGGCTCATTCGAACCTCCTGTGTTTATTTTATCCCAGGAGGTCTTATGTATGTGCAACATTTGCCCGGATTTTCTGATGACTGATGTCACACACTGGAGGGAGTCCATGCAAAAGATTTGCTTAAACATAATTTATAAAACTAAAGTGAACACAAATCAACAGGGTGATGAAATCTGCAAAGCATCAAGGCCATGTCTGTGTGGCATGAGAGCCGTGGAGGATGTTTCTGCAGGGCGGGTGTCAGCTGAGGGAACACACCAGGCAGCATTTATAACACATTAGCTCCAGATGAAGTCAATCAGCTGATGACCCTGTCATGACAGCCAATCACCTGCTGAGATTGTGCAGACAGAGGGATGGGCGCCACACCTCAACATCTACGATAGAAAGTTAAGCAGAGATCTCCAAACACGAATCAACGGCTGCACAAAACCAAACACCAAAAAACAAAAAGGATAATCTCGATTTTTTGGGATTTCAAAGTTATTGCAACCCTACACTAAGCTTTTGTGCACAAGTCAAAGTTTGATCAGGATAAAGATCAAGACTTGACTTATCTGATTTTCTGTTTTTATTTTGAACAACCTGTTTATAAAATTTGACCTAATCTGATGTCTTTAGATTACTTTTGAACAATGGTATAAAAACACAATTCACTGCGCCTCAGTCAGTCTAACATTTAGTAAATAAGAGAGATAACGTGCATATAGGCACACAAAGAGTAACATGATTTTCTGCTCCCCTCCATAGAACCTGGATCTAATTAGAAACTACATACTCTGCTGGAGTTTAGCAGAGATTTCAAATGTGTACCCTCCAGCAGAGTGTGTTATCATTGTGGACCCTTAAGGCTAGTTTATACTTATATTGAGCTCTTTTAAATTCCTTCTTAAAACATACTTTTATCACAGAGTCTGCCCAGATTTTATCTGAATTTTATTTGACTTTATTTCATTTTATTTCACCATCTTAAAGCTGGGGCAGTCTCGGAAAACTAGCATGAATTTGAATGTAGCATGCCTCATGACTCCGTCTAACCCCTCCCCTCCTCCCTCAGAGCTCCTCCAAAACGACGCCCCCCCGCTCACATGCATGAGCGCCGCTGACTTGCGACCATATGATGGTGACTGATTCAAAACCGGTCCTCACCAAAACATTATCATAGTGAAAGTTAAAAACACAAACAAACATGGCTGCTGTTAGTACTCACAACTGTCATTCTAGCATTATCCAGTTGTACTGGTGACATGAGATCAGGAGAAAAGTTATAACACATATATAATACTGTAACAGCTCTACTGTTTGTTAAACCTGTTCAGTGTAGATGTTCTTAATTCCTACATTGTTGACGGTTAGTGAAGGCATCAGGAGAGGTGTAGAGTGTGTGAGCGGGAGAGAGGAGAGACAAGAGGAGAAGTTCTTCATTCATTCAAACTTTGATTGTTGTTTTGTGGGTTGTCGTGATCACGGCCGACAGTGACTGGTTATTAAAACTAAACGTGTTCACGAATCGGCTCGTCATCCCTACAGCGGACGGACGGACGCTACAGTACATCTACATTTCTGTAGGACTTAGTAAATGTCATTCATTCTTCTGCTTGTCAGAGCCCCCATGATGAGAGCTTTTTAGACTCTGATCCGGACTACAGTCCTGAGCAAAGCACCTCATCGGGTCAGAGGGGACAGGCCCGAGGTCGAGCGAGAGGGGCAGTCAGTAGAGTCAGGGGAAGCAGCGGCAGGAGACGGAGAGTGCACGCCGGGAAATGTACGCGCAGGAGGCGGGCAGAACGGCAGGACGGGATTTGAATGGTTTAAAATTTTGGCACCCAAAAAAGGCTGATTGGTTAGTGTTTTCCCAGGTTTACTCCGGCTGTAGATAGCAGCTTTTCTTCAGTCTTTTTTAAGAACACATTATGTATTGATTGCCATCAGGACATAAAGATCATTTTAACCAGTATAACAAAAAGTGTATCTAAATCTGATTACCAACCCCAGCGTTAAGAAATGTATTTAAAAATATTTTTTTTCCTTTAGAGTTATTTTAGGTGAAAATTGTATGTCTTTTAAAATATATTTTATTTCCCTTTATCTTGACTTGTGTGTTTTTATGATCTGCCTGTTTTATTTTGCCGCCCATGTAAAGCACTTTGTAACCTGGTTTTTGAAAAGTGCTCTACAAATAAAACTATTATTATTATTGCTTCTGAGTCGACCCTATGCAGCAGTGGAGGATGCGGATGTTAGCACCTACATACTTTTGCATCGATGTGTCCGTGTCGTGCAGCAATACTCTGCTGAAACACTAGAGGGCAGTGTGGTCTCTCTGATAGTCGGGTCGCCTGTTTCCGGCCCTGCTGCGTTTTCTGCTTGCTTTGTCGCAGCGATTCCAAACATATTATGTTAATTTAGAGCTGATACTTGTTGCTGTTTATCATACAGCCATGATTACAGGAAAGAATAGAAAGGAGACATTGGAGGAGATGAAATATACGTCTGATGTGCGCCGATTTTGGAAGTGCTGTAAATACAGAAAATACAAAGCGGACCAATCACAGGTCGATTTGATGCGTAGTTAAATTTTGGAGGAGGTGTGCGTCGGCTACGTGCGTAGGTATGAGGCTACGCACACCTATGTGCATAGGCTACAGTGCCGATTTGACACAGAAGTATAAACCAGACTTCAGACACCTGTAAGAGCATGGCTGTGATCACCCATACTATCTCATCTGTCATCCTCATATTGAGCACAACATGGTTCTCATCTCACCACTGCACGGACGTCTCTAATTCAGAGAAGTAATCCATTGGGCTGCTGTCACTGTGCTGCATGCTGAAGCTGAGGATGGCTGCATCATCCAGGAACCTAATAATAATGTTGTCACGGTGAGTTCTTGTATTGTACCTGATGGCATTAAAAAATGAAAAACAAGGACTAACCACATTAAAAACTCTTCCTGCTGTGTTGGTATGAGCAGCAGCAGCTCCAGCGTTGGCCTTCTGTGGTATGTAAACACAGCATTAGTCAGCAGTGATCCTAAGTTTCCAGAGCTCAACGGGGAGAGCCCTGCCACCAGGGGCGTCTGACCACATGACTAATAAAGGTGTCATTAAGCCTGTTGATTCTCAGGCAGCAGCTCCTTGGGCGCAGGTAGACCTTGGCAGGTTGTTGTTTGTAGTCTGGGTCCTTTGGGGGTGAGGAGAAGTGGGGGGGGGGTCACATCCTCTGCTCCTCAGAGGGCAGGCAGTGTCCGACCCTGAATCAAGGTGTAATTAAGTGTGTTGATTCTCACTGTAGCTTTTCCACTGCACAGTCGGTAGGTAGAGCCTGGTATGTGTCTGCCTCTCAACCTTTCAATAATTATGTTAGCTTTAAGTTTGAGGGAAAAAGTGACCGGCTGTTCCTGGATGTGGAGCGTAACATCTCCCTGAAGGGTGGACCCCTCCGAGGTGCTCGTCTCTGATTGGCTGCCGTCTGAGATGATTCAGCTCTGTCTCCGCTCACTCTGCTGATTAACTGACTTTTTCTAAAATTACTCGAGTAACAAGTGACTCCGGGGCGTGGGTGACTTGTTAGGAGCATGTATGACAGTACTGATCAGCTGGAGGGGGGGGGGTAGAGTTTTGACTGGAGGAATAAACCGAGGCGAGGGCGAGCAGACAAGCTGACCGCAGCTGTCAGCAGCACTGCTCTGAGGTTTTTAGTAACATAAAGAATGAGGAGTGATTTATAAAGCTGGTCATTATTATAAGAGGAATTTATTGTAGCGCAGGAGTCACTGAATAAACCACCAGCTTAAAAAAGTAATTTGTAAGGTTTGGTAAGGACCATTACACTGGATGTTTTTAAGGTTTAAGATACCTAAAGGCCAGGACGGTTACCTCAACTGGCCAAAGTACTCATCATACAAGGAACACAAGCATGGGACGTGAGGATGCAAAGTGAAGTCATCTATTAGATGCACGTGTTCCTGGATAAGTAAGATATTTTGGTGTCCTTTCATTATTTGAGCTTAAAGGGAGCAGATAAAGAAATGTAAGAGGACCGATGATAGCGCCCTGAGGGACTCCACCTGAAATTTAGAGGTGTAGTTTACAATGAGACTGAACTTGCAGAGATTAGGTAGATTTTAAGAAAGATTTAAAATGTAGATTTTAAATATATAGTCTTTGGCACCTATATTTTAAACAGTTTGAGAACCCATGATTTAACCGACCCCATTTTGAACACAACAGATTCTAACCTGATGTCACCTTGTTTAGTAAGTTATCTAGCTTTTATCCAGCTGATTCCAACATGGATTCAAACATAGGATTACTGTTTTTAATTTATGGTGAGTTCTTACAAAGTTTGGACGTGATTACCAAGGAGGAGGAGGATGAGTGTCTTACAGCAGCAGCAGCAGCAACTGAATTCATAAGGAGTTTTTTGTTCTTACGTGCTGGGAACCATGAGACTTGATAGCAGCATCAATAACCTGATGATTTTCAGGTTTAGAAAATATCAGGTCCTAAATCAAACCAGCTTTTGATCCCCATCCTTGGTCTTGATGCACCTGCTTGAATCAGCATCCCCACTGGTTCTAAATAAAAAGAGAGGACATAGGAGAAGAAGGGTTTCTTGAGAACTGAGACGAACAGGGGATGGGTGAAGGGTGGAGGTGGGCTCATATGCATGCGCAAGGGTGATAGCATCAGGGAGGCACAGGTGAAAGGACTAATGAGACACTGGTGATAGAATTACTGAGAGAGGTGTGGTACTGTCCGTAAACCAACGCCACAATATCTTAAATAAAAACAGACAGGACAATAAATCAATCCATTTGAATATTGTAACAATGAACCAAGACAAATACAGAAAACTGCATACCTCAAAGAAGCAGAAAAAAAACCCTCTGAGCTAGAAGTACTGGCCATCAGACCATCCTGTTATGAATGCATCTGCAACTGTTACAAAACCAAAAAGTCCTCCAACCAAAACGACCATGCTCTGATACGACACACACACTCATGAGTTTTTAAATTTAGCACCTTCGCCAATGGCAGAAACACATCCTCACACCTTTGATTAACGCTGTGAAACTGTCAGAGTACATGGTCTGGTTTGGGTCATTATGAGTGGGCTTGTTACGTTGGTTGAATTGTGTATATAAGTACTGGTGATGCTTTCCATGTGACGTTTTACGTGACATCACGCATGTAACTGAGACTCACACCTGTGAGTGAGCCCTGTGTTAGTTTGACAAAGGGTCAGTACAGTCTCTCAGAGAGTAGTGAGTAGTAGGTGATCTGTCTCCGATGAATAAATCCATGAAGTTGAGAGTTTTGTTTAGAAAGCTTCGTTCTAGTTTCTGTAGTAGAAAAAAAAAAAAAACTGTATGACACAAAAAGTCTCCCATAAAGGATCTGGTTTTCTCCTGGAAGTGAACTCAGGACACTGACTGTATCCATATTTTCCTGCCTTCATACCTCATTTTGTCGCTCTGCAGTCCGTTTGAAGTCAGTCTTTCCTCAGGATTATATTGATTTCACCACCTTCTGGCTGCTAAGCACCCTGACAGTCAGACAATTAGAACCTGTGACACTTTTACACCCTGAACAGCCAAAACGCAGCGAGACAGAGAGCAAAGACTCGACTTCTTTAAGTGCATTTTTCTTGCAGCACCGAGGTTTGTGTGTGGACATTTATTTGACGTGTCACGTCATCGCCGGCCGTGCCAAGCAGCCTGACCACCCCTGCAGCCGACTGCGAGCCCCGTTTGAACTCCATGCCATAGCTACACTGCTCTCATTCATTTGTGCTATAATTGCTCTGACCTTTGAGAGTTTTCCTTTCTGTGTGTCAAAATAAAAGCTCAAAATTTGGAGGATTTGAGGTTCTAATTAAGCCGGGTATCATGGCTCCTTCTCTTCACCGCACTTCATATTTAAGCTAATTTGTCTGCACTTCTGTTCAGGCCCATTTGAGAGTTTGTGTTGAGAAGGTGTGATGTAATGGCTGAATAAAGTGGGACTGATTCACCTGGATTTGTGGGTTTAAGAAACCTGTGTTTTCTTAGCTGCAGGTTCCAGGAGTCGTAAATAGTGTTTGCACAATGACTAATATTCAATATAGGAACAGTCAATCAGCTCATTGACGGAGTCCTGAATGAAGGCAGATACTGAATCAGAGTCAACGATGGAAACTATGCAAGAAAACACACCGGAGCTGGGGAGGAGAGCCGGGCAGAGATTCAGGATTTTCAAATTAAAGCTTCAAAGTGCCCCACAATAAAAAGAAGAATGTAAAAGAATAAAAAGAGTATGTAATTACAGGACCAGAATTTGGTTTATTTTTGGAACGATGGCCAACTTTTTTGGCATTTCAGTGCAGCCATCAATTAGTGATAAACTGCTTCTCTATAGACTTCCTTTTCTGTGCTCTGCATTGTTTGAAGTCCAATTAGCAGCGCGAGAAGTGACCATATGCTACAATTAAAAGAAAACTGAATTCACCCATCCAGATATATGTGCTGAATCAACACTGTCATTTCTTGGTTCATTGCATCACTCAGAAGGGCAACCATTAATCTGTTTCTGATGAGTCTCAGTTTCACTGTAAATAGTAAACAGCACAGAGGCTGCACTCTGGCTTACTCCAGCCGATGAACCTGAAAAATAAACTGATTTTCTTGTAATTAAAGGGTCTTAAATTTGCTGAAATAACAACATCATGATGCACATTAGCAAAAAGTAAACAGTCAAGCTCTGTCAGGTGTTTTTGTTTGTTGAATGGAGCACAGATCCTTTATTTCTGATGCATTCAGGGAAGTCAGGAAATCTAAACGCTGATTGTCTTTGGGACACAGCATCAAACAGATCTGTGTCTCAGTGTAATGTATTGATCCATAACAGACTGTTAGCTGCTCTTCATGCAGATACCTGTTTATAGAGAGAAAGTCATCCTCAGATCATTGCTAATGGGATCCGGGATGTCATTAAGGTGGATTGTGTTCTGCCTGCTTTTGCTCTCCATACAGACTGTTTTTCATGCAGATACCAAAGCCTGCTGGTATCTGCTGATTGGTCAATACAACTCAGACTCAAAGAAACCAGAAGACTTCTCAGACCAAAATCCAAACCCTCGAGAACAGGCTACACCTCAAGACCTACCTGTTCAAAAAAGCATACAACACATGACCTCTACCCCTGCCCTCAAAATCACTAGCTCGACTCTTCTCTTCTGTTGCCCCTAAATGGTGGAATGAATTTGCCAACTCCATTCGATCTGCAGAGTCCCTCTCTACTTTCAAAAGACAGCTAAAGACCCAGCTCTTTAGGAAGCACTATGCACTTAGCTAGACTGTTCTCCACTGTTGTCCCCAGTGGCAGATCATGTCTTCCAGCTACGATTGACTCAGACTGTCCTGCTCTACTCTTGGAATCGGTGTTCAGCTCTTGAGGGACCCAGCACTTGGTACTTTGGTCATTATTGTGGTGATGTTAATTGTTGATGATGATAATGGAAGGTCTTAAATTGGTTGGTTGCTTCATTGTAGATGTTCCTTATTTCGGGAAAAAAAAAAAAAAAAAAAAAAATTCCTTACTTATTTTTGTGCATTGCCTTTACACTGCTTGGCAGTACCTGCACCCAAATTGACTTGAAGCACTTTGTTACTCTTACTGATCTTGTTTCCTCTTGTCTAGATCTTTGCTTGTGTTGTTCTTGTTCTCGTATGTACGTCGCTTTGGATAAAAGCGTCTGCTAAATGACATTGTAACATTGCCCAATCTCTGTCTTTGTTTTGTTTTATTTACCTGTTTTATTTTTACTTTATTTTAATTCATGTAAAGCAACTTTGAGAATTAAGAAAAGCGCTATATAAATCCTGTTTATTAATTATTATTATTAGGACTAGAGCGATAAATGAAAAATGTCAGCGTTACGTTCTGATGGTGATGATCAGTTTGGGCACTGATCAGAAATCTGTAGAATCCTATGAATCAATGATCACTAAGAAACAAAAAAATCATCTCTGTGTATGATTTTATTACCTTTCAGTTCTTTTATTAAAACAACCTGAAGAACATCCAGGTACTTTATCCAACACCATAATGCATTTCTGTGTTAAGAAACACTAAAGCTGCGTTCACCAGCTTCAGAGATGGTTTCAGCGCCAACTTTCCCATCACAGTTTGGCTAATATTCTCCTTTAAAAAGAGACCTTTACATATTCCAAATTTATGATTATGGAAACTAAACCAAAATGATTCTTTTAACCTTGTCCCTTCAAAAAGACTTCCATTTTTCTCTCACTTATTCCAAACATGGCATCCAGCCTGCAGGCTCTCTCCTCATGTTGGGCCTTGGAGCTTGGAGATTTCCTACATTTTTTCCCGGTTGTGAGCTCATTTTTGTATTTACTTTACCCCCCGAAAGCTTCTCCATCTGGATGTGAAGGCCAGGTGAGGAGGTTACCCTGGAAATCTAACGTCTCAGAGAAGGAGAACTGGAGTGGTTCTGGTCTTGGTCAGGCTTTGGGGAACGCGTCTGAAAGTGCGAGAGATTAACACTCCCACAGCAGCATGTTAATGGTCTGCAGTCGTGGATCAGAGCGCTGCCACCAGCCATTACTGCAGACATAATGAGAGGCATTTGTTTGAGTCTAAGAGGAACAGTCTATTAAAAACAGAGCTCGTAAATCCTCCCATGTCCACACCTCTTGAAAAACACTGACAGAAGATAATAAGCAGTAGTGGAGTCGGTTTTAATAATGTGACCTCCCTCGCCTCTCCTTTCTTTCCACTCGCCGCCGCAGAAACCTGCTGCTGCTGGAGTCCGTCCGCTCGACTTCAAGCCGTAAAAGTCAGACAGCTCTTAAAAGTGAGGAGGAGGAATGCTTGATGAGTCCAGAAGCGATAAAAGAAGAAGTCCTCATCATCCCGCCTGACCTCATATCTCCATAGGAAAATGTGTAAATGTGGAGAAAAAGACACAGTCGTAAAGAAAATTCACTCCAGAGCTGCTCCTCAGAAACGTTTACAGTATTTCCATATTTTAGAGGCAATTCAGAGGAAATACTTCATATTAACTGCAGTGCATATATTTGATGGGTATCAGTTTGGTTTGGTGGTTCAAACTGGGTCAAAAACAATCTGAAGTGACACTTAGTCACCAAGAAACAAGAAGATATTTACACACAAAGTGTGCAGAATAAACTACCAGTCAAAAGTTTGGACACACCTTCTCATTCAATGGATTTAATTCATTTTAATTATTTTCAACATTGTAGATTAATACTGAAGACGTCAAAACTATGAAATAATCTGGTTTTGCCATAATCTGGATTACAACAGTAGTCAAATAGGGCTAGCCATTGTGTACTAACCCTACCTCTGAACAACACAACTGATGGCCTCAAACACATTAAGAAGGCAAGTCATTCTACAAATGAACTCTTGACAAGGTTCATTATAATGTTCATTATATCTTGTTTCCACCAAGCGATCTGGTATGGATCAGTAAAAGAGCTTAGTGCTTCAAGCACATAAGGCCTCAAAATCACTAGCTGGACTCTTCACTTCTGTTGCCCCTAAATGGTGGAATGAATTGGCCAACTCCATTCGATCTGCAGAGTCCCTCTCTACTTTCAAAAGACAGCTAAAGACCCAGCTCTTTAGGAAGCACTATGGACTTAGCTAGACTGTTCTCCACTGTTGTCCCCAGTGGCAGATCATGTCTTCCAGCTACAATTGACTCGCACTGTCCTGCTCCACTCTTGGACTCTGTGTTCAGCTCTGGAGTGACCCAGCACTTGGTACTTTGGTCATTATTGTGGTGATGAAAAGTTAATTGTTGATGATAATAATGGAAGGTCTTAAATTGTTTGGTTGCTTCATTGTCGATGTTCCATATTTTACAAAAAAAAAATCCTTATTTACTTTTGTGCATTGCCTTTACACTGCTTGGCAGTACCTGCGCCCAAATGGACTTGAAGCACTTTGTTACTCTTACTGATCTTGTTTCCTCTTGTCTAGATCTTTGCTTGTGTTGTTCTTGTTCTCGTATGTACGTCGCTTTGGATAAAAGTGTCTGCCCAAATAACATTGTAACATTAAAGGTGACATATCACGCTTTTTTCATGAATATATATTGGTCTAAGAGGTCCCCAAAACATGTCTTTAAAGTTTATGCTCAAAAAAACACTTTCAAATCAGATTTTGGTCTGCCTGAAAAACCCTCTTCTTCAGCCCTCCTCAGAACACTGTTTTCTCTCTGACCACGCCCCCTCAGGAAGTGGATGTGGCCTCGGCTCTCCAGCACGTTGATCTAATGTTTACATGTTGGCTGAATATACACGGCTGCTCACAGATAGCGACATATTTTGCATGATATGTCACCTTTAAGAAGGCGAGTCATTCTACAAATGAACTCTTGACAAGGCTCATGTTAATTAGAAACCATTCCAGGAGACCACTTCATGAAGCAGACTGAGAGAATACCAAGAGTGTGCAAAGCTGTCATGAAGGAAAAAGGGGGGCTACTTTACAGAATCTAAAATATAAAACATATTCTGATTTGTTTAACACTTTTTTGTGAATTAAATAATTCCATATATGTTCTTTCATAGTTTTGATGTCTTCAGAATTAATCTACAGTGTTTAAAATAATTCAAATAAATCCAAACCCTTGAATGAGAAGGTGTTTCCAAACTAGATAGACCAAATAGAGCTGTGGTAAGACATACTTTAGCTGACTTTAGTATGACTTGCTCGTTACTGAGACTGCATTTTGCATCAAAAGTTGTTATTGTCTACTTTCTGTCCATAATTTCCCTCAGAAAATCTGTTTTAACTCATATAAGATCACAACATTATCTTTTCTTCTTTTCCCTGTGAAACTGATCTCAAGGCAAGTCCCTAGGTTTTTTGGGGATATAAGACCAAGTTATTGATCTGAGGCTTAATGAATTCAAGGGTCACAAGTTCCTACATGTACAGCAGTGTTTTACAGAAGGATCAGAGTACTTGTCCTCTCTGTGGGACACATTAACAAACCTCTGTCTGCCCGCTGAGCTGAAAGCACTCGAGTCATGTTCTCTTGTTTATAGATGAACACGGCGGCTTTTTCACGGGCCTGTTAGACTGAGAGTTTATAATAAAATTCAAATTATGGTAAGGAAAATGTTTACAGAATGTAGCCGTGTGACAGAGTCTATATTTATCCAGACTTCACCAAACATCTGGATGTGGTACAGAAGCTGTAAACGTACAGTAGGTGCTCCTGTGCAGCCCACACTTATTAGCTCTTGTCTTGTTCCTGAGACTTGGATCGAGTAACTAGACCGCACTGTAAAAGGAGAGGGAGCAGGCGAGGCGAGCGTCTGAAAGCCCCTGGCAGACAGCGGTGTGGTGGCGTCGACTTCGGCGGTGCAGGACGGCGTTTAAAAAACAACAGAGCTGCACCCCCGCCATAAACCAACGAGACAAAGAGGATCAGGGTGATAATTCCTCCTCCATGGAAGACATTAGTCACTTCAGAGCTGCCACACAACAACTTCACTGGGTTTTATATCAGCGTTCAAAAGCTCCCACAGCCCGCTCAGAATTCATACATCCATTATTTTTAACGCTTCTAGTTCACGTGGGGCTGAATCTCAGCTTTCATTGGGCGAGAGGAAGGTCGCCAGTCCATCACAGGCCTAACATGTGTAGACAAACCACCATTCATACACACTGACAGCTACAGGCAATTAAGAAAGGCTGATTAACATGAAAAGCATGCTTTAGGATTGTGGGAGGAAGTCAGAGTTCCCAGAGAGAACCTAGGAATGCACAGGAAGAACATGCAAAATCCACATAGAAAGACACCTGTCCGAACTTAGGATTTGAACCAGGAACCTTCTTGCTGAGAGGCAACAGCAGTAACCACTACACCACCTTGCAGCCATCGTGAATGTATACTTGTGAAAGAATATTTGTTAGTACTCCAAACTTGAACCTGAACAAATCACATACACCTTTCAAGTTTTAAGCCATTGCCGAGTTCCAGAAACTTTTTCAACGTCTTAATTAAAATTTTACAACTTTTGCACAGAACTGTATAAAATTACCCTCGCTGACATCACCCCTTCATTTTCTGAACCCTTAAATTCACATTTTTTTTCTTTTGGAGCCAGACCATAGTTGACAAGTTAATTTGGGAGAGTGGGCGAAGCGAGGAAGGAGGAATGGGAAAGCTAATCCTAAGAAATGTGCTGTGAGTTGGCTTTGATGTGCTTCCCTCACACTGTAGTTTGAGGAAAGCAAACTCCAACTGTGCTTTTGAACCACCAAAAAACAAATGGTGAAATGAAATGATCTTAAAGAAGCAAGTACGTCCAAGCAGCCCAATGGTGTGATGGATACGACTGCCACCTTTCAAATATTAATACTGGGTTCAAATCCCAAACAATAACATTCAGTGTCAGATGGTATTAACATGCTTTCCTCACATTGCAGTTGAACTACTATATCAAAATGGTTGAATTAAAAAAAAACACCCAAAAAGCATCATGTCCAAGCAGCCATGTGGTGTAGTGGTTATGATTGCTGCCTTTCAATTAAATGGTTTTTGGTTTGAGTCCCAGACATGGACTTTTGATGGGAGATGGGAATGAAACGCTTTCCTCACAGTAAAGTTTGACCTTTGCTTTTGATCTTCTATATTGAAAGGATGGAATGAACAGACCTAAAAAAGCAAGCACTGCCAAGCAGCCCTGTAGTGTGGTGTAGTGTATAGGACTACCACCTTTCAACCCAATGGTTCTAGGTTCAAATCCCAGTGTGAATTGATAAGGAATCACCTTCCTGACACTGTGGATTGAGCTGTGCTTTTAAACTAGTAAGGGTTGAATGAAAGGACTTAAAAAAGCAAGTCCTGATAAGCAGCTTTGTGGTGTGATGGATAGAGATGCTACCTTTCAATTAGAAGGTTCTGGGTTCAAGTCTAGTGCAAGCAGAGATCAACACTTAGGCAGGGAAAACTGACAGTTCAAGCAGGGAATACTACAAGGTTGAAGAAGGGAGAGTGGAAGAAGACCAGATTTCTTTAGGGAAGTAATCTGATTACATGTCATTTCTGCTTCTGCCAAGGCAAATACCCAATCATCTTTAAGGGTTTTTGGGGTGGCTAATCAGATTTTAAGCGGGGCCCTGGTCACCCCGTAGAAACGCCCCTGCCTTGGCCATATTTTAACATGACAAAGGAGTTTTGGAAATGCTCCAGTAGATGAGTTCATCCTGCAGCAGTGAAACAGGCATTGATGGCTGTTACATAATCTTTGATAGATCAAAGTCTGTCCACTAAAACTTCTTGTTTTGTTCTGACAGACTCCGAGTGTAATTCTAAATGTCTGGCAACATTACATAAAGGCTCCCTGCAGAGAGAGAGAGCTATTTGTTAAAGAGAAAGAGATGCTCTGTAACCACAGACAGCGGTTACATCACACTCTACAAACATACCAGACTACACTGATAAATACAACAATTTCTGGTCTACCACTTCCAACAATCAGGTTTCATTTTATGTTGCACAAATTTTTTGTTGGATCTTAACAATCCCTTTTAAACACCAAAAAATAAACCAGTCTAACTAGCCAATCAGAGCAGCAGCAGACAACAGCTCCTACATCCTGTGTAAGGTAGTATTGCTGTTTTTTTCAATGTAGTCTGGTGTGTTTGTAGAGAGTGATGTAACAGCTGTTTCTGCTTCCAAAACATCTTCGTCTTTTACAAAAAGGTCCATCTCAGTAGGAAACCTCTCTGTAATGTTGTAAGACACAGAGAACAACAGTCTTCTTTCTTTATTTACTCCTAGTGTGTTTGAGTCTGATATGTGAGTACAGTTTGGGTACAAACCTGAGTCCAAACAGTTAAGAAGAGAGGTCTGGTCTTCTTTAAGTGTTCTTCTGGGTGAATGTGTTGTCCATTACAAACCACCTCCTGTAATTTGGTTTAAATTAAGTTTCATCTGGAACCATGAGTCTGGTTCCACTAATGTTTTACACCCACATCCCCCTGAACGTTAACCCCTCAAACCCTCAGTAACTCCCTCTCGTCTCATATTTTAAAGTTTTCTCTTTCAGAAGCGTTCAAAGAGACAAACAGATAATAAAGTGAAGTGACAATCGAGGCCACACAGAACTCTCATTTCCCAGATTTCATTGACAGAGAGTTTATAGATGTTTTCATTGAAATTAAATCCAGCAGCAGTCGAGCCGACCACTTCACAAAGACAAGCAGAGATTTACAAGACTAACGAACTAACTCTGCTGATAACAGAGCTGATTCAGACGGTGCTGTTTTTAAGACACTCCACTGTGAAGGGCGTGCATTGTGCAAGTCCCTGCAAGAAGGGACCTAGGACATTGAGGCAGTTTTCACGCCTATGGCTCGTGATGAAAGAAAAGAACACTGTCACATTTTTGGGGGGATGTAATACGGTATCATGTGTCTGTCCTTACGTCATTACATCACAGCCTTATTTTCTAATTGCATAGGTAAATGAATACCATGAGTACTGGTCGCACTTTGCGTAGTGAGAAGCCGATGTATTGGTGTAAAGAGTAACCCTGTAATCTGGCAACTTATCATACTAATATTTATTTTTATAATAATTTCAAAATATACTCATCAAATATGTCAAGAACTGACTAGCAGGGTCTCCATTTACAGCAGAACACTGGCTTCAAGACACTAACTAGCAGGGTCACCATTTACAGCAAAACACCGAGATCAAGACTCTAACTAGAAGGTTAACGATTTACAGCAAAACATCGGCTTCAAGACTCTAACTAACGAGCATGGTCACCATTTACAGCAAAACACCGGCTTCAAGACACTTACAAGCAGGGTCACCCTTTACAGCAAAACACTGGCTTTAAGACACTGACTAGCAGGGTCACCATTTACAGCAAAACACTGGCTTTAAGACACTAACTAGCAGGGTCACCATTTATAGCAACACACCGGCTTTAAGACACTAACTAGCAAGGTCACCATTTACAGCAAAACACCAGCTTCAAGACACTAACTAGCAGGGTCACCATTTATAGCAAAACACCAGCTTCAAGACACTAACTAGCAGGGTCACCATTTATAGCAAAACACCAGCTTTAAGACACTAACTAGCAGGGTCACCAGTTATAGCAAAACACCAGCTTTAAGACACTAACTAGCAGGGTCACCAGTTATAGCAAAACACCAGCTTTATGACACTAACTAGCAGGGTCACCATTTATATTAAAACACAGGCTTCAAGACCCTAATCTTCCAGCTTATCTTCAATACGTGGACTCTGTTGACCTTTAACAGCAAGGAGGTCAAATGCGTAATTGAAATTAATTTTTAAATGTTGGACGTCACTCACAAAAATAAAAAGTATGCAAACTTGTGAGTCAGGGCATGAACAAGAGGGTCTCAAAATATACTCATCAAATATGTCAAGAACTGACTAGCAGGGTCTCCATTTACAGCAGAACACTGGTTTCAAGACACTAACTAGCAGGGTCACAACTTATAGCAGAACAACCGCTTCAAGACACTAACTAGCAGGGTCACCATTTACAGCAAAACACCGACATCAAGACTCTAACTAGAAGGTTAACGATTTATAGCAAAACATCGGCTTCAAGACTCTAACTAACAGGGTCACATCTTATAGCAACACACCGGTTTTAAGACACTAACTAGCAGGGTCACCATTTACAGCAAAACACCGGCTTCAAGACACTAACTAACGAGCATGGTTACAATTTACAGCAAAACACCGGTTAAAGACACTTACTAGCAGGGTCACCATTTACAGCAAAACACTGGCTTTAGAAACTGACTAGCAGTGTCACACCTTATAGCAACACACCGGCTTTAAGACACTAACTAGCAAGGTCACCATTTACAGCAGAACACCAGCTTCAAGACACTAACTAGCAGGGTCACCATTTATAGCAAAACACCAGCTTTAAGAAACTGACTAACAAGGTCACCATTTACAGCAAAACACCAGCTTTAAGAAACTGACTAACAAGGTCACCATTTACAGCAAAACACCAGCTTCAAGACACTAACTAGCAGGGTCACCATTTATAGCAAAACACCAGCTTTAAGACACTAACTAGCAGGGTCACCATTTATATTAAAACACAGGCTTCAAGACCCTAATCTTCCAGCTTATCTTCAATACGTGGACTCTGTTGACCTTTAACAGCAAGGAGGTCAAATGCGTAATTGAAATAAAGTTTTGAATGTTGGACGTCACTCACAAAAATAAAAAGTATGCAAACTTGTGAGTCAGGGCATGAACAAGAGGGTCTCTGAGGCGGCTGTGGCTTGATCAGAAGGTTGGGAGTTCAATCCCAGGTCCTGCTAACTACATGCCAACATGTCGTTGAAATTGTAATTTGGTCAAAGTTGAAGATATGTGAGAAAGAAGTTTCAGTTCAGAAGTCACGACTCTATGTAGGCTTAAGCAACATATTGTGGGAAATTAGAAGAGCAGTCGTCTGCACTAAAAGGAGGAATGTGGATCATTTTGCTAAGTTTGAACTCAACAGCTGAGGCTATAACAGTGGCGTGCATGTAGACTCAGTGTCTCGCACAGTCTATTCAGAAACCTGATTCTGATGACATTGTGGTGCTGATGCAAAAAGGATCTCAATTATTTTCTTCCATAATGTGGCCCTAATGCACCGTCATATTGGGGCCAGTTTTTATACAAAACACCAGGAGTAAAGTGAGCTGCAGTACCTGATCCAGGAGGGAGAGAAAGTGGGTTTCAGAATGTGGATCTTTCATTCTGGTTGAGATTCCTGGATAGCGTAAACTCCCTCCTCAGCCTGATGAGATTACTCTGATGGTGTTTCCATGAGAGACAGAGCGATGTGTTGTATTTATTTGAACTCAGACTCTGTTTAATCAGTCTAACTCTCTGTGACATGTTTAAAGTATCAGCCGCTCTGACCTCGCTCCTCTGTTCAAACCAATCGACCCCGCAGGAGAAATAAACCACATTCGACCCTACTCGGCTACACTTTCTTTTTCTTCCATACTGGGCCATCTCTATGGAAACGGAGTGTTGTTGACGAGGCGTGTTGACAGGCGGCGTCTGCAGCCAGAAACAGAGAAATCCCCACGATGAGAGCAATGCATGCAGGGAAAAAAAATCAGCTGTGGAGGAGGGAATAGAGAAGCTCTGGGCATTGCTGCATTAAAGTCTGATGTGTTGTCTGTTGTGTATCTGTCCTCCCTGTCCTCTCCTGTCTGCCCATGTGTCAAAGTGCAGGCGTGGCCTCCTCCCTCCTGATTGCTGCTAATCTGTTACACCTGTTCCAAGCTGCACACCTGCAGCCCGTCCAGTAATCAACCCTGCAGTAGAAGACTAGGGCAGGGTACAAGAGGGTCAACATGCAAACTCCACACAGAAAGGCACCAGCCTGTCTGGGGATTTGAACCAGGAACCTTTTTTGATCTGAAGCAACAGCACTAACCACTTTACCAACGCGCTGCCACTTTAATTCAGTGCAAAAATAAAATGTTTTTAAAAATTATCCTGAAAACTTTATTTATAGGAACAAAGATTTGACCTGCAGAGCCCAGAAGAGGTCAGACCCTTCTCTTCTGTTTTCTTCTGTCCTTCCTTTAATCTTCGTCACCTTTCTCTTTCTTTTCCTCTATTTCAGTCCTTGCTTCCTTCTCTCTTTTCTTCCACCTTGTCCCCCCTCTCTCCTCTTTTATTTTAGTTGGTAACTGCTCCATCTTTTCTTCCCTTTCCTATAACTACTTCCCCTTGATTTCTTCTTTCCTCCCTCTGCCCATCCTTGCTTTCTTTCTCTTTTCCTTCCTCCTTCATCCCTCATCTTAGTTTTCCTTCTTGCATCCTTCTCTTTCCTTTTTACCTTTACATCCTTGTTTCCTTTCCTCTATGTCCATCATTCTGTCCTAATTCACTTCCTTTCATTCCATCCTTTAACCTTATTCTCTTAATCTTCACTTCATCTTTTTCCCCTCTTTCTCAAATCCCTTTTTTCATTTCCCTCTCCTCTTTTTTTTATTGAATTCATTGATATATTGTTGTTTACTTCTTCTCTTTCCATTCCTTTTCTTTTTCACCTTTTCCCCTACTCCCTCCTCCCTTTTCTGATGATTCTTTATCCTTCTTACCTTTCCTTGTTTCCTTCCCTACTCCAGTTTCTCTCAGTTTTTTCCACATAATTAATTTGACATTTTTCCCTTTCCCTTCCTTTCTTCTTCTCCTTTTTCTCTTTTCCCCACACACTAATTTTTATTCCCTTTTCCTTTCCTGCATCCTTGTTTTCTGATCCCTCAGCCAGAGCTTTGAACTCTTCTTCTTCACAATAAAGAACTCCTGAAATTTGGCAACTCTCTCTTTTTAAACATTTTGCAGGACTCTACTTTTTGAAGCGAGGAGAGTTTGGGTTCTGCAGGATCTGGATGCGGTCTCCTCAAAGGGAAGATGACTGAACAGACCTTCGGGACACTGAATCCTTCACTCAGCAGAGACGCAGGAGTCTGTCTGTCTGTCTGCAGGTAGAATCTCAGCTCAGGTGGGTGTTTGTGCAGAGAGCCTTCAGACCTGCAGCCTCTCAGAGACGCTCAGAGAGAAAGTTTGACTCCCACTCAGGAAATAATTAGTCTCATTTCCTTCTTCATTGGCCGATTTATCTGCCAGCTCGGTAATGGAAGTTCTGTGTCAGTTTTTCTCCTTGAAGAAAGAAGCTTAGAGGATTTACTGATGATCTGTCCTCCTTTTTCCTCCTCGCTACATCAGACAGCAGATTATTTATGATTTCTCTCAGTTTGTATTTTAAAACGTGAGGCCTCTGAGGACCTGAGAGGAACGTTAACACACTTTTAAATCTTCTTCAACCGCAGACACATTCTGCTTTTGAGGATCAAGGTGTGAAAAATCGTCCCTATTGTCCGACTATTTGCCAAGAAGTTCTCACAAACATCTGCAGGAGGTGAAACTTGGGCCAAAAAGAGAAGTCTCTGAAGTAGGTGAAGAAGTTTGCAGCCCAGGCAGAACTATGTGGACTATTTAGATGACTGTAAAATATCAAGTGTAGCAATCAGTCTTACTAAAAGCAGCAGTATGTGCTTATTTCAAAGCCAGCAGGTCTGCAGACTCTGAAGGTAAATGTCACAGTTTGGAAAAGTATTTTATAGTCCAGTCAGCACGCGGTGACACACACTGAGTATTTATCGCTGTTTCTCATCTGAGCGTGTCGTAAACAGAGCAGGTTTGTTTTTGCCATGTTTACATTTCAAGTAAAAATCATCAGCAGCCGAGTCCGCATCTGCGTCCTCACCTGAACTAAACATCCTGAGGGGACTCTCAACTTATACAGAGAAGGTCTCATTCCTATGAGCCGCTAACCGACAGTAGTATCCACCAGTCGGCTGAGGAGAGGCCTCAGAGACGGTTCAATAACAGCAGAGTAAAGGCAGAAAAGGAAAACAAAGAGCATAAACACTGGAATAGTTTTTCTGTCATTTTCTGTAGCGTATAAAATATTGCTGAGTAAGCAGCAGAACCCCTCTGTCTTGCAAAAGTGAAAAAATACAACTCGAAACAACATATTCCTTGCACAGGGTGGCTGGATTGATTATTTGCACTAAAACTTGCACATTACACCAAAACTGTAAAAGTTTGTATATACTTTTAAAGCCAAAGAAAAAGTTCTTTATATCATCTGATTTGTTTTTTTTAATCTGCAAAAAGCAGCAACACTAAAACAGTAGCTTGAGTGAAGTTTGGCTAGCAATCCAAGAATACAAAAGCTGCTGCTAGTGTAACATGCTGAATCCCCTTCCACATTGTCAGGGATCAGGATGCATTGTGGGTAATGCAGGTGTCAGGTTTAACAAAATAAAAAAAAATGTGTTACATAAGAAAGGACGATATCTCTGGTTTAGCACAAGCAGCAACTGAAAAAAAGAAGGTAATGCAGAAGTCCCCAAAACTGCAGTTCCTCAGGTGTCCACTAGAGGCTGCCTCCAAAGTAAGTCAGCCTCCATAGAGCCCCATATTAAAATGTCCAACTCTACAGCAGAAATAAACATGTTTATAGCATGGTGAAAAAAACTGTTTTGGTTTCTATAGTGTATTTTGTCAGTAACAGTTGTGATGAAGACCTTTTTATATTTTCTAAGATACAAAAAAACTCAACAAGTTCTTATAGAAATTATTCAGACTAGCACACAATCATTTAAGGTGTATTTAACCCTCCTGTTATGTTCATTTCTCAGGAACAGCAATATTGTTCCTGGGTCAACTTGACCCGGGCATATTTAATTATCCAAAAGTGTCAGAACCCAAAAAATCCCATAACATTTTTAAAATCTCATTATAAACTCCATTACTCACCGTTTAAATCAATATTTAGTGCATTGGTGTTCTTTAATTCTCATAGATCAAGGTTCAATGAGGATAACTCACTCTTTTTTCACGTGTGTGTTTTCGTGATCGTGGTGAAATATGTCACACTGTTGCAAAGAAACAATTAGTATTTGACACTTCTGACTCCTTTTACCCTCCACTTTGTCTGCCGGGTCAAGTTGACCCATGGACAGTATCTATGTAATATACACATGCAGGGGGGTTGCAAATTTGTTAAATTAAACATTTTTATTTTATATGTTGATTACGCTAATTAAGCCAAGCAGAAGAAGTTTCATACAAAAAAAACCCCTTTCAATTATTTTTTTATTCTTTAACTTGAAATGGGTCAATCTGACCCAGAACATAACAGGAGGGTTAAAGAAGCCATAAATGTGCATCCACAGTCATTCTTAAATCTCTGTGTGGCTGAACCTAAAGCAGAGCTGAGAAACGAAGCGTATGTACAGTCCAAAAACTGCAGTTCCTGGAGTGTCCACTAGAGGCTGCCTCCAAAAGTGAGTCAGTCCCCATAGGGCCTAATGTTAAATTGTCCAACTCTACAGCCTTGGGTATTCATAGCTCATTTCTCTATTCATGAAGACTGTGTTTAACTGAACGCTAACAGTGAACTGATTCAAAAACTTTGTTGTAGCTCAGATTTTCTTTTAAAGCTGACGCTGATTTTCCCTGACGCTGACGTTAAGGAAATCTGTCTTTGTTTCAAACTGCACAGTCTGGAGGTTTTTTTCTAACCATAAAGGGTTGATTTACAGGATTTACGTCCTCTGATAGTTTCTTAATTAGATTTTCAGCAGAATGTTCCAGCACTTTCCCCCTGTGTATTAATTTAACTGTCGTTATGTTTCGTCTGTCCAGAATAACAATATGGATTCTTACTCAGGCTGAGTGCAGGGACTCGAGTCGGTTGAAGAGAATATAAATTTAAGACACATGAAGAATAAATTGATCTGTGTTGGTTTTAATTCTTGTAGTGTTTGCTGTTAGCAGCTCTCCTTCTTTGGGGCACTGCTGGCTGCAGAAAACAAAGTCATAATGGGAATAACACTCTGTGCGTGCTGTGTAATAGATATGTTACACATTTCCTTGTTGTGACTGTGTGGTTGTAAATTGTTTTTAAATATCTGGAGGGACGGCGGTGAGAGCTCTGAAGGACCTTCTCTGGAGGAAAGAGGAGGAAGGAAGCGTGTTCAGCGTTTCTCCATCTGTCGCTCGGACACCAGAGAACACAAAGACGGAGGAGAGGGAGTCAGTCCGTGAAGAGAGGAGGGCAGTGATGATTCAAACTAAACCTGCAGCCCACTGCAGGTATTCAAGCTCCCTGGACTCAAATCAAGCTTAAAGGATAATTCCAGGGTTTTAAAAGTGCAGATTTCCTGTCTGTAATAATCACATTAAACTCGAGGTTAATGACTGAGATCGGGGAATGTGGTGACGCTGCTGAAAAGACTCACTTCAGCACTCGCTTTCAGATTAACCCCTGAGTACAGTGGTTTGGAGAAACTCAGATAAAGTGTTTCCAACCTGTCGTTTGAAATTTGACTCTTTTTGAAACTAAACTGTCCTTTTTTATAAAATAAGACTGGAAGCCATGGTCATAGAAAGAGTAGTTGCAACCAAGACACCTCCATGAGAGAAAAATGGTCCACGATAAGTCACAAAAGTTGGAAGGATGTTTGTGTCTATATAACTTTCAGATATGCATTCACTGAAAAACAGCCTTTAAATTAAAAAAAAAAACACTGCACCTATAGCTAACGACTGCTACTACTGTTTCTAAATGATGCCATTGCTAAGGAGAGTCAACAAGACCTTTCCCCCCAGAAGAAAAAAGCTATCATGAACAAAAACTTCTAATGAAATTAAAACTCACTCTCTTGTCCTGTGTGTGATTCTGTGCTGGCGTAAAATTAACTCCCACCAAGCACCAATGGCAGATTGGTAAAAAATGTGTTTGGCGTGTAAAGCAAAAACACACACCCGCCAGTGGCCGATTGAAAATGTTGTATTTGTGAGGTTTTGTTTTCATACTTTCGCCCATTCCTGCCGACTGTCAGGCTACTTTGACCCTTGTGGCGCGCTGTTCTTGTGTTGGGGTTTGGTACATCGTGACGTCAGCTACTGGAGTTCTATCCATTCCCTTTGCTTGAAGAAGCACGGCGGGAAGAGCGTTTTGAGGACTGGATTAAATCAAGCTGTAGATGCAGAGCTTTTTACGGTAACCACGGCAACAACGTCAAACATCAAATAGTAAACAGACATCCCCCGGTTGTGTCTTTGTCACTAACGCACACCGGGGGGTAAAAATCATCAATGAAGATGAGACAGATGCATGGAGGTGAGGAGAGCTGGTTCATAAAGCACACCTGCTGCAGGTAGAGACCAAGCGAACACTGAGCCCCTCAATCTATAAATAACAAAGTTGTCATGGTCACTTGTCCTGCCTGCTGTCCTCTCTTTTCACCCGTTCTCTGTGCGTGTTTTGTTGTTGAAAAGTGCCGATCAAGTGAGGACTTACTTATGTTCCAAGGAAGTCAAATTGATGACAAAACCGATGACGTGCAGGGGCTGAGATTGAGGTAATTGGTCAAATTTGCCGGAAAGTTGTGGTGATTGTAAAAAATTGCAGGGCCGCGAAAAAATCGCGCTGATTGGTTGAATTTGCGTTGATAGTTGCGATAGCGAAATCGCAACTTCCTGGAGGGACTGCAAAAGAATAAAAGCCAAGCACAAACACACAGGAGTGGATTTTTTAATTTGGCCGGTGAAAAATATTTTTGGCGGTACATTTTTGGATGTCACTAGCCAATGGCAGATGAGGTAAAAAGTTATTTTTTACGCCCTGGCTACACACTCTCCACAAACACCTTGTCTTTCTTATGAAATTTAAAAAAAACGTACAATATTACATAATATTATCTTATGTTTACCGTTAGCACAGAATCAATCTGTCTTTTTTTAAAGACAGTTACAATTAATATCATACATAATTTGGGTATGTACAATATTCATTTCACATAATTCAGTGCTTACTAAAAGGGTAATCATTTGTTAAAAAGATTGGAAACTATACAAACATTAGTAGAAATACTTTCATTCATTACTCTCCATTTCATGTATCAGTCATTGCCTTACACTTTAGTCAGAAATAGAGTTTTAGGTACAAAAAACCAGCAGGGCTGAGCTTTGTAGTGACCTAATTATCCTCAGGTTTGTCTCAGACTGGGTTTGACAGTCCTTGGGTCCCTTTTCAAATCAGATCTTAATCTATGCCAGGTTGGAGTAGATTTTCCCCAGCTCTGTTTCGGATTGGCTCTGTAATATTGGACCCATGACACACTCTAATTTAAATCTTTTTAGCTGGTACTGCCCGCGCTGTTTTAGAGAAAGCTGAAACTTTCACAGCATCTTCCTTTTTTTTCCTACAGAGAACTCTACAGTGAATGTATTTATTTACGGTAGTTATAAGTCATTATGTTATCAGCAAACAAGTCGACCTCTCCCATGAATGGACCCTCAAAGTGTTGATCTCTGGTTTTCCTTACAGATGGAAAGATGCTTCCTTTCCCTGCAGGCAGATGCAGATGTGAAGCTGGTCTGCAGTATTGATTACAGCCTCCATCTGTTGTGCGTTTTCTCAGCATTTTTCCCTTTTTTTTTGTCTGCTTTCTATTGTGAATTAGCCCTTTGTTGTGTGTTATTTTTCCCATCCATACTTTCCATGACTCACTCAAAGCGCTGCGATCCAGGCTCAAAGTATTTTTACAGACAGGCTGCTTGTTTATGGTTTTCTCATCAATAAATGGTCTATTGTCTCCGGACACTGTGGGAATCAATGTGTGCTGTATTATCATTTTAGTTTTAAACAGGAACACTGCTATAAATATTACTCTGTGCAGACATTTATCCTCCCAAAAAGTACTTTCATGGTCAAACTCAGAATTCAGCTCATGGATCCAGGTGGATACCACAGACAGGAAACACTCATCTACTGTACTTCAAGACAGTTTAGAGATTTTACTGTCTTTCTCAGAGGAAACTATTCTCCCTTTTACTCTTCCACATTCATCAAATAATCAGAGTTACTGTTTGCTTTGTCAATTTTATGATCAGTTTATGTTCTGAGATATAAAATGACGGCTGTGGAAATCTTTGCTTTGTCTCAATTTGTTCTATCCAACTGAACAGCTGCATTTGTGATTAAATCAGCCTGCTCACAGTTCAATTTACAGGGAGATGGACCTGCACTGTAAATACCTGGATGGTGTTTCGCTATTGGTCAGAAGGTTAGCTGCAAACTCTTTAAGCTCAACAACTTTAATGTTCATCATCAGGCTGTGTAGTGGAAGGAGAACACACTGTACAGGCAGCAGCTTCATTTCCACAATGTGTAAAACAAGCAGCGGTGTGATCATCAAAAAGTAGAAGAAGAAGAAGAAGAAGGGGCCATGATCATTGTTTTGGTTCATGGATTTGTACTGGGAGGTAAAAATAAATGTTTTGTACAGAACTGTTTTGGTGCAGGACTTTCAGTAGGGTGCAGAGTGGATGTGTATGCAGAATGAAAAGTACCTGAAGTCCAAGTTCCCGAACGAACCAGAGGACAGGAACTGATGCCTGAACTGTCGATGCTGTGCGTCAGACAATGAGGAAAAGGAAGTCCTTCAAGTTCCTAATAAAGAGAAATAAATGCGATTATGCTACTCATACAAAAAAAAATTAACCATGACTTCAAAACTGAGGTACATGCTGTTTTTTTTATTTCTGGTCTGGAGTGTGTTTTAGTCTTCAGACCACTCAAAGTGATTTTACGCTTAACATCAGCAGGATCTGGGATCAAACCCCCAACCTTTTGATTGAGAAACAACAGACTCCACCACTGAGCAACAGCCACCCTTCTTCTTTGTGCACCATTGCACCTCTAAATTGTAACATGCAATACTCTTATATCTTATCACACAGCTCTATGGAACCAATTTTGACAGCATGATGGATTGAAGCAAAGGTTTAAAGTAACTATGTGCTTTCAATTGGCTCACATACCTGACTTGCTGCTTTATAATGCTACAATTGGGTAACCAGCAATTTCCTTCTCTAAATTATTATTAAAATTGACATCTTAGAAAACTTGGAGGAAAATATGTGTTTAGTTTTGGCGATAATACACATTTCTTTTTACACACGTTATTTTTTCCAACAGTACATGTGTGTGCGTGAGTGACGGAGTGGCACGCAGGGACACACATGCACACACATGCACACACACGCACGCACACAAACACAGACACACACACCTAACTTTCCCTCTCCGTCACCTGGTAAATATACCACTATCCCTCTCCTCTTTTTTTAGAACAAACATGGGTGCATAGTACATTTGCAAGAGTCCGGTCCGCTTACCTGCAAAGGTGCGTTGCATACGTGCTCCGCCATGTCCCGCTCGTGTTTTGGAACGAGGACACAGAACGCATCATTTCCGCACAGTAAATAGGCTCTACGGCAGCCAAGAGTGGTCACATGGTTCCTGCAATTGAATCTTTTTGTGTGATTGTTATTCATTTCTGGAAAATGTGGTTTGGGTTTCAATAAAATGCAAAAACTGCAACAAAAAAAACTGTGTTAAATGCGCTTTGGTTTAGATAGATTCAAATTAAGAAGAACACTTTTGGTTTAAGTTATGTAGTTATTGACGCCCAGTGGGACTTTAGCCAGTCCTTTGCCTCCATTCACCTCCTTCCACAACAGCTGAGATCCATCTATGGATAGAAAAGGGTGAACAAACCCTGAACTATCCAACCAGGCCCAAGAATCACCTTTCCTTGCCGTCTAGCCAGTCTTGCTTTTGTTGCACCAAAGGTAACTACTCAGCTGTGTTTTCAGTAATACTGTTTTTCTTTCTTATGATAATTTAAGAGTTATTATGGAACTCTTGCCTTGCTGGAGTTTTTTGTAAATTTTTTAAACATTATTTCCATTTTTTGTAAATATTTTGCACTGCACTTTGGGAGGCCGCACACAAATAAATTCCACCTACACCTCATTTTTTGCTTAGGCCTGTGTTTTACACTGGATGGGAGCATCGAAGACATGAGACTAGAGGTTAGGGCCATGAACTCATTATGATAATGTTCCTGAGGGAATAAATCAACAGAGAAGTAGGAGCATTTTCTCATAGACTTCTACACAATCAGACTGTGTACCAGTGAAGTCGCCCCCTGCTGGACATTTGGAAAAATGCAGGTTTAAGACATCTCTATTTCTGGGCGTCCGACCAACAGTATGATGATATAAAGTTACATAAATGCAGACTGTAAAGAAGGTATGTTTAATATAAAGGTTCTAATGGTACATGCCTGTTAAATCTTTACTCGTGTCATAAAATATATTTAATATGCGTCTTACTTCTGTGAATATATGCAATCCCTTTTTGGATTTTCCCAAATGTTTATCCATGTAAAATTTAAAACACCACAGAGGACTTCAACAAAAGCTTTGACATTTTTAGATCGATGACAAAGAGAGTCAAACGGCTCACTGGGGACTCGTTTATTTGGAAAGTTCAGTCGCGGTTCTCGCCTGTTTATCTTCTGGTGTCAGATGTTAAACACAAGAATATGTCAGTTCACACACTCTGTGGTCACCCTGACCACATATTAGACTGTCGCTGCTCCAAAGACACTGGATCAGAGTCTGGGTGTCAGATGATGGTGCTGGGTGGAGGTTCGGGGGGTTTTTTGGTGGTGGTTGGATGGTGGGTGGATGGAGGGGCCTCGGAGCTCTGCCAGATGATGAAAAAACTCAGTCTGTTTTAAGTTTTAGCAGCATTTTCTCATAATTACATTGTCTCAGTAGAAAGCTGGAAGGTTTGGAGGTTGGGGGAGTAATTGGTGGAAGGTGGGTGGGCATCTGTGCAGAGCCTGACGGTATTAAAGACTGCCTCATAATGGGGGATTGTCCTGCTTAAGTGCAGGATTTGGCTGCTCAGCTATAAAAGTTTCAGCGGACCTTTGGCAGTCCCTCTGAAGCTTTCAGCCGAATCCAAAGCCACTTTTCCTTTTTCTTTTTCAGCAGAGACATGCTAAAAATAAAAATGGGCCTTTTTTAAAGAGTGTGGCTTTTAATGGCAGCGTGTAAAAATCTGCTACGTGTTAACAGCTTCACTGAGGCAAACCAAAGACATGCCTTAGCAGCCTCAAAACAAATTGGGATGGCAAATGAAAATGACGAAGTAAGAGCACTTTGAAGGGGTGGGGGGGGGGGCTCTCTGTCTCTGTCTCTGTGTTTGATGAGGAAGATGAAGGCAGGGGTGACGCCCAGACACTCAAAACCCAGCCAATCCCAAGCAATGAAAAGAGTGTCACTTTGAATTCTTTACAAAGCGTCACCATAAACACACTTATGAAAGAAGAAAAAGATGATTTGTTTATCCTTTATTGTGCCTCTATACATTCACAATCACACTTTCTCCTGGAACTCTTCACAGCATTGAGGATTGAATCACATGTCTTTATCTGGCTCGCCTCAGTTTTACCCTCAAGAGACGCTTGAGATGAGTAATTTGGGTCAAATGTGCTCCAGAGTGACAGATCTAAATGTCCATTAGTCACCAGGACATATGTTTTAAGAGTCTGTGGTGGAGCTGAATCTGTTTAACCATTAAAACCACATACAGGTCAAAATGTTCAGCTTCATCTGAAACCTTAACTTTTTTTTTTACTCCTAATACCAAATGTAATACTTATAACAGCATGCTAACCTGAGTATTTTCTTAGTGTTCCTGGTTACCGCCTTCGCTAACTTTGAATGCATGTTCACACACTTACTGTGACTCTGCAGATGCTGACATCAGCAATCATGCCACACCTCGCTGTTAGCCTATCTACAGTCAACATCCTGCAGCATGCAATCCAAGAGTGCAACTAAGAGTCGACCAAAACATTCACATGACATTGAAAAGACTGAATGTTACCAGCTAGCGTCACATCATCATTTCCTTTTTTAAGCTTCATCTTTTTTGTAAGCTCAAAATGACATTGTCTGTAACATCGACCTACGTTAGCTGTTTGGATTATTGTTAAAATGGCCAGCTAATTAACTAAAAGCCAGTTTAGGTTAGCTAGCTAGCTATAACTTTGCTACTCTGTTTTAATGTGAAGTTTGTTGCTCTGAAACGTTAGCTGATAGAGTTGCAAACAGCAAGCAAGCCAGTTTACCAAATACATTTTTTATGTTCCGGTTGATCCCTGCGGTGTTTTGATGGTTGCAGACTTCATGTCTAAGCTAACATTAGCTAAAGTCCACAGACTGTTAGAGGCAGCCAACAGAGCCTGTCTTCACACATTCACTAAATCCTCAATGTTCCTGAAATTTTTGCAGTGGCAGACTTTACCTGGACTTTTCCCCGCCAGCCCCCGGTAAAACTTAGTCATAGCATCCGTGGCGTCACCCATCTGTTTTTGAAGCGCTGTTTTGAAGCCAATCGACGGTGGCAGCCATATTGGAAATGCGAAACTCAACCTAGCTACTGTTGAGCTAGTGTGAGGTGGGGGCGGCAGTAGCTCAGTCCATAGAGACTTGGCTTGGGAACCGAAGGGTCGCTGGTTCGAGTCCCAGTATGGACGAAGTTTGGCAATTGGACTGGTGGCTGGAGAGGTGCTGGTTCACTTGCCTGAGCACTGCCGAGGTTCCCCTGAGCAAGGCACCGAACCCCCAACTGCTCGGGGTGAGCTGGTTGATGGCAGTATCCTCACTCTGACATCTCTCCCTAAGCATGTTCACTGCATGTGTGTGCATGATTGTATGTATATACCAAAAAACTGTACGTGTAGCATGCCCAAAAATAGCACGAGTGAAAAAATTGAATTTCCCCCCTGGGGATTAATAAAGTACCTTTCTAAGGTAAAGAGGCGGGCTTTGTGCGTCTTCGCCAACAGCTGCAGAGTTCCCGCCTGTCAGTCAAGTCAGCTGTGCCTCTCATAATGAAAAACTCGTAATCTGAATATCTTTGAAACTGCAGTGTTGTGAAAAAAAATCACCCCCCGTACAGTGTGTGCCGATTGAGAAATTAGCTAGTCAGACTACACTCATTTTTTGCACCAGGCTGTAAACGTATTTATTTCTGCTGTAAAGATCAGCTTTTTTGAATTGGTGTGTATGTGGTTTCCGGTACGTCCTGAGCCAGCCTCAAGTGGACACTCGAGAAACTGCAGTTTTTAACACTTTTGATTGGCTTCAATTCTCGCGGCCGTAGGTTGCCTCTTGGTTTAGCATTAATAAAAAGTATAAAATCTGGCATCACAGTGTCAGACTCGGTTTCACTCGCCATCTGAGATGCGTTGTAAACCTTATATGGTGACTTCCACGTTGCCCCTTCTCAAGTCACATCTGCCTCATACTCAGGAAAAATTCAGGGGCTGGGTTCCACACAGGGAAGGACTAGTTTTGCGTTATGTTAATATACACAATGGCAATTCAAAGCAACTGTAACTAATACATGTAAATTGCTGAAATGCTCACTTTAAATGTTTAATTGTCTCACCTCTGGGTTAATAGAGTCTCAGTTTTGCAGTAAATAAGAAGACAGAGAGGAGGGATGATGATGATGCTCAGTTCTGGATGAAGACGATTCAGGCCGGCAGGCAGGAAAACTTCGTCTCCGGCCTCTGAGACAATCAGGGAAGGTAAGGCACGTAAATGTGGATCAAAGCTCAGACATCTGGAACTTTAACAGGAGTGTTGACATGTTTGGCAGCGTGGAGCTCCCTCCAATTATACAACACCACTCTCATTTTTCCGGGTTTAATAGTTAAATGTGGACTGGTTGAGCTTAATGCTGCAGTTTAGGTCAGACAGTGAACTCATGCAGAGCTGTCTTGTGAAATAAATCCCTGGATCTGTTTTTTCTCTTTCAAGTTGCTACAGCTCAGAAAGTCCAGGGAAGTTGCTCAACATGTTTCATCGGATGAAGGACTGAAGTTTAAATCTGATATGGCGCCTTCATCCTGGACAGGAGACGAGAGGACAGTAGAGAGAAAAGTGCTGAAGTGTTTCTGTAAGTAAAAATACCAGTAACAGTGACATAAAAATACCCAAGTAACCTTTTAGAGACTACTCGTGAAACTGTTCCAATCAATGTTAATCAGTGAGATCACGCACACCTGGACATTTTATGCCAGGTGTGAGCCACAGTCTTAAAGAGACATCCACGTCTCCGTACCATAGACCAGGGGTCCTCAAAGTGTGGGTCAGGACCTCCTGAGGGGTCACTAGACACCAATGGAGGGTCGTGAGATATCTTCCAGATTTTTTTTTCAGTAATCTAAATTTACCCATTATTGTAAAAATAAAGACAATAGTAGTTACATTTTAAATAAAACCCTGCAAATAAGTACATTTCATTAGTTTTCTGCCTTTCTTTGTTGCCAGATGACTCCTAAAGTTAGGGTTAGTGTTAGCTAACAGTTAATTATGTAGGTAAACTAATTTTGAAGTATGAAGTATGAAGCAACATTTAACAACTTCGAGGGACAGTGGGGGTCACAAGTCTTTGGCACCTATATTTTGGGGGTCACGGGCTGAAAAGTTTGGGAACCCCTGCCATAGACTGTATGGACGTAGTATCCGTGACGTCACCCATCTGTTCCTGAGCGCTGTTTTTAAGCCAATCGTCTGTGGGAGCCATATTGGAAATGCTGAACTCATCCAAATGAGTGTTAGAAAAAAATCCTCCCCCCCCGTACAGTGTGTGCTGATAGAGAAATTAGTGGCGTAGACCCAAGCGTTTTTTTAAACCAGGCTGTAAACATGTTTATTAATGCTGCAAGGATCGTCTTTTTTGAATTGGTGCGTATGTGGTTTCCGGTGTTTCTGCAGCCAGCCTCAAGCGGATTATTGATGAATTGCAGTTTATAACACTTCCACATGAGCTTCATACTTTGAGACCGGAGGTTGCCGCTTGCTCCGTACATATGGATTAAATCACTGGGTGGAATGAGAGTCTCGATAAGATACAGAACGTTTTCTGAAAAGTTGCAAAAAGACCAGGATTTAGCCACAACAAGAATCATTCCACCTTGAAAAGCTAATTGCAAAATTTAAATTTGATGTGACCTTATCGAGAAAGTCACTGCAGCGCTGCAAACCGTGGAATCAGAGGGACTATTTTTTTTATCAATGCGTATCCCATTCTTAAATCAGCTGTCCGTTATGCCAAATATAATCCATTCATGCTGGAGAAGACCATTTTGCCACGAGTCAGGGTTTTGTCTCACTCTGTCAGGGTATGTATTGAACATATCCTCCATGTTGTTTAGCCTACAGAATTAAATTGCTAATGGGTGTTTACTTTTTTAGCACAAAACCAAAATATTTGCTTTGTTGTGAACAAGCAGAAGTGAAAAGTGCCTGAACGTTTGTCAAGCAGAAGGGGTTTTGACCAATCAGAATCAAGTATCTAACACAGCTATGTGATTAGTAAGAAAGCAGGGTAATAAACACAATTAAACCCACTTATCGGGTATTTGCAAGCACACTAAGGCAGACATTTCTCTCATTTTTGGTCTGAATGCGACTTTAAAAGTAGAATTCCTCACCCTTTGCTGGTCTTTATTCTCTTCCTGTATCCTATTTTCAAGAACCAGTGGAACAAAATGCATAAACGGTTCATTATTCTGCATTCTGTGTGCCTGTGTACTTCATTACAGTCCAGGGGACCACACTGGATAATCGCAGTGAGCGTTTCAGGAGGTGTTTCTGTGTTCTCTGCAGGGAGATCTGGGCTCTTTTCCCCCCGTGAAGGCCTGATTGGTTTAAACCCTGAGGTCTGCTCTGTTGTGGTTTGAGCCTCTTCAAAGCGACGCTCTGCGCTCAGCTCGCAGGAATGCACATTACCTCTGAGCAGCTCGCCTCCTGCAGAGCGGCTGCAGCCAGGTATCCCATCAGCCACCACACGGCTGCTGTCGGGGCTGGCTGTGGGAAAGTGCAGCGGCCTCATGTTGTGTTTTTAGGGATTGCAGAGGTGAGCACGGTGACTCTTTCCTGTGTGGGCCTCTGTAGCTGCAGGGTTTCCTCTGCCGCTGACGCACAGGCTTTTATTTTGGTGTTCCTGTGAGTAAAGAGAAAGATCACAGCCAGCCGTGCGTCTATATTTAATGCTTCGAGCTAAATATACAGCTAACATTTCTGCAGCTTTCACTCTTTCCTCTTGGCTCAAACAATGCGTAAGAAATGTAAAAAGCTTTGTTTGGTTTGTGGCCTGTGGAGCAGCTTGCGGCGTGCATCGTGTTATTTCCGGTGCTGGAGCGTGTTTGGAGGATAGTCTGGATGTGTCATGCAGCGCCGACCGCCCGCCTGCGCCCACGCCTGCATCCCTGCTGCAGGCGGCGTCTCGTTTGATGTTGACAGCAGCCGTGATGCAACCGGCGCTGCAGAAGGGCGTGTTCCTTCAAAATGTTCCCCACTAGCTGACGCATGTCGCTGGGAAACTCCTTCCAAAGTCCCAGAGCTCCCAGTGAGCCGAGCCGGGCTGAGCTGGGCCTGGACGGCTGCCATGAGCGTGTGGGTCCGAAAAAAGTCTGTGGTCAACAGGATTACAAACCACAAGTGTGTGTTTGTAGTCAGAATTATACAGCTTGAAGTGTACAGACGTAAACACACACACACAGTCAGAGCTCAAGTTTAAAGTAAATAAGTGAAAAATAAGATACTTAGGGAGCTCTTTAAACCACACAAATAAACTTATATGAGGGATGTAAATAAAACAGCTATGGAAGCCCATTTGTGCCAGAAAAAGAAAATTACATGAAATGTGGGCCATGAGGAAAGAATTCAAATTGAAGTCTCATGAAAACTCATGAGGAATGGAGGCCCATTTAGACCAAAGTAAGGGAAAGAAATTACTCAAAACATCTGATCAAAAGAGCTGGTATATAATACTTAGTTCTGAGCCTTTAAGTTAAATATATGAACCCTGATGTTTTTATTATTTGTCATCTGATAAGGACATGTCTCATCACGCTGTGATCTACTTTTAGAGATGAGAGGATGCATTTTAACTAGGGATGAAAATTTGAAGTATTTTCCATGATGGGAAATGTTAACCATCAATTAATCGTTAAAAAAAAAAAAAAGTGAACGTTTTCATGTCAAAAAGAATGCAAAACGTTTTTTTCTTCCCTGAATCAAATCTTCCTTCATGACACAGTGTTTATAACTGACAGTATTGAGTATCTACGGATTATATTGAGGTGTTCAAAACTTTAAACACGCTGAATATGAACGTGTGGAGCAGGCTCATAATCTCCACGGACATGCAGTCATAAAAGTGAAGGCTCAGACTTCAACAAGAGAACTGAACAGAAACATAATTTAGACAGTGTGTAGTTTTCTGTCTACTCGTTCTTATTGAGAAAAAATAAGCATGTGAACGTGATCAGGTGTCAGCCAGGAGTGCAACAGGGTCATAATCAGTCCGGTGGCGGAGAAAAAAAGCGCTCATGGAGACCTGTCACTCAGCCGCAGCCCCCCAGCTGAACGTCCTCACTGTGCGCAACACCTTCAGTCAGCTGATTCACATCGAAACATGCTTTAAACTTAAAAACACCTCCCTGACAGCTGAACATAATATGAGACCACATGATGTTTGTTCCACGTGATATAAAATCAAAACACAAAAAATGTGTTCGAGTAAGTTCTTAACAATCAATTAATCGATACTGGATTAATTGTTGACATCCCTAATTTCAACATATCTTTTTTGCAGCACCTGCAAAAAGAACCAGGAGTGTCTTTTCACTTGTTGTTCACACGATAGACATATAAAGAGTAGACGCCGCATCGACTGCTACTACCTATTGGCGCTGACGAGCCGTGGGGCCGCCATCTTGGACCGGTCACCCGCTCCACTCAGTGTAATCTGTCAGCGCATTTAATCAATCATAACTCGCTGAATACTAAACTGATTTTCATGCAGGGTTTGATACAGTAGGTATGATACAGGACACATGGTTCGGCGTATTTTAATATTCATAGTGGGCTTAACAGTAATAGAAGATTCTGATATGTGATATATGTGATGTATGATAGGTATTTTGCCTCTTGAAGTCTCTGCTGCTTCAGTTTCTACGTTTACAGGTAGGATCATGGGTAGGATGACCGGACCAAGATGGCGGCCGTATTTCTTGCACCCCAGCAGCCAATGCGGCGTCTACTCTTTATATGTCTATGGTTCACAGCCTCTCTCTCTAAACCAAAACACCTCCATGTATGGTGGAGTCTAAAGAGCTTAACACAAAACCATTTCATGAAACACAACAACATCCTGTTTCTGTTACTAGTACTCAGCAGTGGCGGTTCTGGAGAGGGGCCAACAGGGGCCAGTGCCCCTGTAAAACTGAACCTGGACCCCCCCCTGTGGCCCCCCCTCCACACCAAACAAATATTATACAATAAAAAACAGCTGCTGTCAGTCTGCGTTTTGATATAGTACACTGTAGTGTATATGTCTAGTATATAGGGATGCGCTGATGTTTTGCCAGTTTGTTCTCAGCCGGTCCTCATCCTTCTCAGTCTCTTTTGTCAGGGTTGAATGTGTCCCCCAGCCTGCCCACTCCTACTCAAATGAGTCCCTGTAAGAATTTTAAACTGAGTTGGAAGGAATGGAAGAAGCAGCTGAAATAATATAGGAATATTTCAACAAAGGATACGCATAAATTGCAGCCTGCTCCTATGGTGAAGCCTACATATTAGGATATCTTCAGGTCTGGGAGTCAGGTTGTGTTTTGCCCTTCAGGGTCACTCAAAGTCATGGCCCCATCCCTGAATGTTCTTTGGTGTTTCCCTAAAAATAAGCCAGAAAAAGGAAGAACTTCTGTGAACAATGAGCTCATGTGCTGATTTTTCTGTTTCATTGATATTTTATGTGACTGACCTTTCTGTTGTGGGGTGTGATGCACATTTCAGCCTCCAGGACCCACATGAGTTCAGACGTTTACTGAAGATAAAACACTTTAACAGCAAATAAAAGTCAGCCTGAATGCCGACAAATTTATTCCTTCATGTTGTTTGTGTTTTTTCCTGTTTTTTTTTTTTATGAGCTGTTTTTTCGCCCTGAAGCCTGATTGTGTTTTTGTGAAGAGGCGTGGCAGCGTCTCGCTCCTCTTTTATGAGTGTAAGGAGAGTAATTTGACTTAAAATGTTTTGTCTACTTAGCACTTAAGAACAGGGCTCTGATGACACGACAGCCCACAGGATGGAATTACAAACCAAACCACAGCAGAGCTCAGGGTTATAAAATCTACAGTCCTCTTAATGCATGGAAATTCATCCCACAAACATCAATTATTCCCAGTTTAAAGATCGTTCCTGTGTTCTTACATCACATTAGAAGCTGCAGAGTGAAGATCCTCTGCAATCTTAATTCAATCCCCTCAGGTTACCGCATGTATGGAAGATTAATGCTGCCAGGAAAGTTATGTAAGGTTGAAATAGATGCACTGATGTTTAACCCTAACAGGGTACTAAGATTAGCACTTTGATACCAAGATGCAAATCCCAGTTTGGGCTTGCCAAGTTTAGCACCCAAACTCTTCTACTACACAGCCATGCTGCTGTAATATGTGCAGAATGTGGTTTGGCACCGTCTTGCTGAAATATGGTCTACCCTGAAAAAGGCACTGCTAGTGGATGGCAGCATAGTAGCTGTAAAACGTGTTCATATCATTCAGCATTAATGGTGCCTTTCCATACCATGGACACTTATGCATCCCCATTCCTCCCTTGATGCTGAATTATGAACTGTGTTTTAACAAGCCTGGTGGTCCCTACCCTCTTTAGAGCGGAGCACAGAGCATCCATGATTTCCAAAAATGATGTTAAACTTTGATTTGTCAGACCACAGGACAGTTGACCACTCTGTCTCCCAGAGAAGCCGCTTGCATTTCTGGATCATGTTTATATAAAGTTTCCTTTAAGAATGGTCAATTTTTTAATTTTTAATTTTCTTAAGTAATGTTTTGGGGCTGCACGGTGGTGCAGTGGGTAGCGCTGTTGCTTCACAGCTAGAAGGTTCCTGGTTCAAATCCCCGGCTTGCATGTTCTCCCTGTGCATGTGTGAGTTCTCTCCAGGTACTCCAGCTTCCTCCCACAGTCCAAAACATGCTCACCAGGTTGATTGATCACTCTCAATTGCCCGTAGGTGTGAGTGTGTAAGTGAATGGTTGTCTCTCTTCATTTTTGCCCTGTGATATGTTGGCGACCTGTCCAGGGTGTACCCTGCCTTCCGCTCGAAGTCAGCTGGTATTGGCTCCAGCCCCCCGTGACCCCTAACAGGATTAGCGGTCAAGATAATGGATAGATGGATGTTTTGGGGCTTTTTTGCCTTTATTGAAGGACAGCTGAAGAGAGACAGGAAATGTGTGGGGTAGATATTGGCGTAAGACATGCCCTGGCCTTGGCCATGGTGGCCTAGCGGTCTAAGCGCCCCACATACAGAAGCTACAGTCCTCGTTGCAGGGGTTGTCGGTTGGATTCCCAGCCACAAACATCTCCTGCATGTCTTCCCCCGCTCTCTACTCCCCATATTTCCTGTCTCTCTTCAGCTGTCCAATCAAATAAAGGCCAAAAGCCCAAAAATATAACTTAACCCCCCCCCCAAAAAAACCCAACTGCTCATTTATTTATTTGTTATTTAAAAGAACCATGCATATTAATTAACACTTCTGTAAATATGCCAGAATTAGCCAAAAGGCTAGTTTACATTCGTAGTCCCTGAGTCATTGAAGCTTTAGCCCTGACTGCGTTCTCCTGAAAACTGCTGAAAGATTGACACATTTTCCACCAATAAGAAGAGAAAGATGTCAGAGGTTTGCAGGTGCAAAGGCAGAAAAAGACAGGGATAAAATATTAAATGTGTGTTTCTGTTTTGTGGAGATTCAGAGACAATCCGGTTCTTGTTAGTTCACCTCTGACCAAACTTAAACCTTATTTGTTCCCGTAACATCATGCATGACTTGTAGAGTTTATTATCTGTCTGAGCTCCTTCCTGCTGCTCTAACCCTGCACCTCATTAAAATGACGTCGTCCTCATTTTTTTTTAAATAATGAACATCTTCAGGATGACTCATCAGAAACCTGAATGAGGTCTCTGAAAAGAGAAAACAGGCTGACTGGAGCTCATTATAACACTGTCGATTTAAACAACAATTACATAACAGGCTCTCTAAAAACATCATTTTGAATCCAGCTGTTTGTGAGTCAGAGATCATTAATCTGTGTTTAGAATAAAACTAGACCCTTACTCTTTTGCATATTTGAGATCATTACCCTGCCTCTACTTTTACAATAAAAGTAATTCTTTCAGGAGTAATTTTCCACTGTGCTGTTTCTACTTTCTCTTTAAGTAATGGATGAGAGTTTCTCTGTCTCCAAAGCTCTGACCCAAACACAACAGTCGGTTTGTTTTTCTAAGCCTTGTTAATAAAGCTTCAGTCAAGGGCGGAGGTTTTTGAACCTCGCCGATTGTCTGCAGACAGAAAGCGTGTGTTTTCTGTGTTCAGGTAGCGACAAACAGGGTGGATCTTTATTTTGATTACATGAGAAGTTTGTGGTTTGGGAATTCACCCTCTGATGAAGTGTAAACTTTTCATGAGGGACTTTATCAATATTTTCTTTGGACTTGTTCGGGGTGATTCTCGCCGTCTATTTGTGTCCAAACAGAGAGCTGTTTTTAGACGTATTAAGTTCAGTCTGTGCTGGGAGTTTCCACACCATCCTTCAGTGTCATTAGAAGCTCTGCAGGCCAAAGAGATGATGTAGTGAAATCCTGACAGCAGGATCCTGTCGCTGCTGCTCCACAGAACGCACATTATACCCTGAGGGGTGGAATCACAAAGGGACTGGGAAGAATTTGCTGCTACTAAATCTGAGTAAATTTCACTAAAGAAATGTGTAATATTTAAAGACAGCCAAAAGGTGGAATGCAGCCTTAACTCTGTCGCTAAGCACTCAGCATCTTAGTGCACTGATGCAGATTGCACATGCAATCTAAATTGGCTTAAGTCCTATTTAAATGACTGGGACTATTTTGTGTCTATTGGTATATACACATCTGAGCGGATGAAAATTGTATGTGGAGTACCTCAGGGATCCATTCTGGGGCCTCTGCTATTCAACATCTACATGCTCCCCTTAGGTCAGATAATAAGAAACAACCAAATAAAATACCATAGCTATGCAGATGACACACACATTTACATCACCATATCACCAGGGGATTATAGTCCCATACAAACACTGAGTAAATGCATTGAACAAATCAATGACTGGACGAGACAGAACTTTCTTCAGTTAAACAAAGAAAAAACTGAAATGATTGTTTTTGGAGTCGAGGAAGAAAGGTTAAAGGTTACTGCTCAGCTCTAATCTGCACAGATGAAATGTTCAAACCAAGCCAGAAACCTTGGTGTAATCATAGACTCAGACCTTAATTTCAGCAGCCACATTAAGACCATCACAAAATGATTTGATATAATACAATATGACACAAAGTAATGATATATGATACTATATAAATGGAAAGGTTGTTGACCTACTTAGTGCTGCTGCTCGCAGAGATAATGTCAGATATGAAATGATAAGAGTTATATTGGAATGCATGTATCTCTGTATAAATCAGGCCCTTGTTTCCTTCCCTCACCTGGTCTATGTCTGTGTACCAGGTTTAAGTTAAACCCTCTGTCCATGTTCAACACATTCTCCATCAGTGAATCAAACCGAACAAGTCAGTGAACCGTAAAAGAGGCTTAAATATTCATGAAAGCGAGTCCAAAGCAAACACACAAAGAGACAACATGATTCAGCTGCAATGGTAACAACAGTCTGAGAAGAAACACCACAAAACAAGAGGAGTCACAGACCACACAGAGAGCGTACACACAACCCACATTCACACAACAATCAGCCTCAGTCTGCTCTGCATGTGCAACATTTGGTTTGGGATCAGCGTTAATATGCAAAGCGTTGTGTGATGATTTCAGAGGAGTTTCACAATCGGACTCTTAATGTGAATGAATGCCTCTGGCAGACTGAGGGGGCGTTCTGATTGGAGGATTTATTAGAAGTAGATGTTCTCTGGTGCTCAAGAACACACTTTCCCATACTGACTAATTCACATGGTTTGTAATGAAGTGTTATAGTTTGTCCTGTGTTGATCCTTCAGTATATAACAGTTGTGGATTTTAAGTTGATGTTTAAAGGAACATTTCAGCAATATGAAAAAATGTGCTCTTTGTATACTCACCCAGAGTCAGATACAGCATTAATAAACATGTTTACAGCCTGGTACAAAAAACGGCTTGGATCTATGTCGCGCATTTCTCTATCGGCACACTCTGTACAGGGGCTGAATTTTTTTCTAATGCGATGGATCAGAAGATATTAAGATTACAAGTTTTTGTCCCAATAAGGACATGACTGACTTGATTGACAGGCAGGAACCAAGCGGCAACCTCCGGTCTAAAATTATGAGTCCAATGTGGAAGTGCTAAAAACTGCAGTTCATCGAGGATCCGCTTGAGGCTGGTTCCAGAAGTACCAGAACCCACATACACACAAAAAAAGCCGATCTTTACAGCAGAAATAAACATGTTTACAGCCTGCTACAAAAGACGAGTGTATTCTGGATAGCTCATTTCTAGATCGGCACACACTAAATGGGGGATGAATTTTTTTCTAATGCGGCAATTTTGAAGATATTGACATTACGAGTCTTCCAATGAGAGGCTCAGCTGACTTGATCGACAGGCACGAACACTGTAGCTGTTGGCTAGGAGGCTCAAAGCCCGCCTCTTTACGTCACAATAGCTCAACAGCAGTAATATGGCTGCTGCCGACGAGTGACTTCAAAACAGCGCTTCAGAAACAGATGGGTGACGTCACGGATACTACGTCCATTATTTTATACAGTCTATGGCTGTAACACAGCTGTTGGCCAGGAGGCTCAAACCCTGTCTCTTTACGTCACACTCCTTTGCATGAGTTCAGCATTTCCAATATGTCTCCTGCCGACAATTGGCTTCAGCAGAAACAGCGCTCAGGAGCAGATGGGTGACGTCATGAATACTACGTCCATTATTTATACAGTCTATGATGTTAACCCAGGAAGCTTGTAACCTAGCTTAGCTCAAGGACTAGAAACAGAAGCGAGCAAAGACCAGAAACAAGGAAAAACTTTTAGCCTGTGCAGCAAAAAAGCAGCTGTTGCATCGACATATAGTGTATGTGCTAGTTTTTGTATCACCGGATGAAGTGTCCATCAAATTTTGCAAGTTCTAAAGTTGTCAGTTCACAAAAGGCCATACAATGTTCTCCCTGCTCCATCACTGTGTGTCATTTTAGTTTGAAATATGTGTGTCTGTGTTTTTACATAACTGCATTTGGTTTGGATGAAGTGTTAAATGCACAGGCCAGTATATCATAATGCTCTGTGCTTAGTGCTGGGTGTTAACCACATGTACTTTGCAGGATTATATTATGTAAAAAGTTTTGGTTTCAACTTGTTTTGGAGTGACTTGTCCCTTTAAAAAAAAGAATCTATATACACAGCTATAATGCTGTCGCTATTATTGTGTAATCCCAGTGGTTACCTA
Source organism: Notolabrus celidotus (assembly GCF_009762535.1). NCBI lineage: Eukaryota > Metazoa > Chordata > Actinopteri > Labriformes > Labridae > Notolabrus > Notolabrus celidotus. Next base: position 6,332,654 of record NC_048292.1, read on the forward strand.
ACAGACTCTGCCAGACAACACAACTCTTTTCCAGGTTTCTCAGCTCTGGCTCCTTCAGAGCTGTTTTACCGGACACCTTAGGAGAATTTATACCAACACACACACACACACACACATCAGTAAATTACCTCTCCCAGTATGCCGAGCAGCCAGAGTACAGATTCAGGCCTAATTATAGAGAGTACTCCTAAAAGAAACTAATCCTCTCAGTCTTGGAGAGCTCTCGGTCCCAGAGGAGACTCTTCGACTCATCAGCTTGTAAATCAGCGCTCCATTGGCTCCAGCTTCACTTCCTGTTCCCCCCAGCAGGCCTCACTCTTTCTGAATCACCTCGAACCCAGAGGACTCGAGCTGCAGGGAGGCCAGGTATATTTGCTTATCTTGCACTGTTGGATCCACTGGAATCTGTGCAGTTTCCTAAGGTGAATAATTTGAGCCTTTTGAAATGTAGAACAGTAAAAAGATGCCAACTCTGGGGGGGTTGCTGACTGAATGTGCAACATGTGGCTGCAGACGAAACCGTTTCAAGTCTTTCAGAAATTCAGAGCTGACAATGACGATTACTGTTAACATCAAAAATAGTAATCAGGAAGACATTTCCTTCTTTTTTCTTTTAATTCAGAGGAAAGGAATGCAAGCCTTATGCTGGCTTATGAAACGAGCTGCAATGTGAACTAAAATTCATCCCAAAGCTTTAAATTGCAGCTTCAATCCTCTAAAACTTTTCTGCCACCCAGGAAGGTAAGCCCAGCTAAGAAAGTGAAGGTGAGTGTCATCATTGACTGACTTTTTCAGACAAGTAGCTGTGAAATGAGGTCACTGAATTATCTGGGAAATGTCTGGAGGTTTGTGTATTTTCCATCTATTTCAAAATGATGTTAATTACATTATTTTATGCAGTTATAAGGTATGTTTTAAAAGGAGTTTCATATACACTTTAAGTAGGGGATGCACAAACTGCAATTCTCTGAGTGTCCACTAGAGGCTGTTACCTAAAGTGAGTTAATCCCCATAGAGGCCTATGTTAAAATGTTTAACTTTACAGCAGAAATAAACATGTTTACAGCCTGGTAAGAAAGAAAATTCAGGTCTGTGTGTTTTAGTACGTCTGTTACATTTGAAACATTGATGATAAAGACGAATGTACCTCTCTATCGTACAAACAACAACGCTCCACAAAAATATTTGATTCAATAAGCAGCGCAAACATTATTTTAAGAGTGCTATAAGGAGTCATAAATGCCCTTTAAAGCTGTGGTTGGTAGTCAGATTTAGATAAACTTTTTGTCATACTGGTTAAAATGATCTTTATGTCCCGATGGCAATCAATACAGAATGTGTTCTTAAAAAATAGTGAAAAAGAGCTGCTATCTACAGCCGGAGTAAACCTGGGAAAACACCAACCAATCCCTGCCATCAGGAGCCAAATTATGAAACCAATCTAATCCTGTCCTGCCGTTCTGCTCGCCTCCTGCGCGTCCATTTCATGTTTGTTTGTGTTTTTAACTTTCACTATGATAATGTTTTGGTGTTTTCTTACTGTTGAGTGAGACATTAGTTGACGTAGTGCAAAACAAACGATGTGCTGAGGACCGGTTTTGAATCAGTCACCATCATATGGTAGGGAAGCAGTGGCGCTCATGCATGTGAGCTGGGGCGTCGTTTTGGAGGAGCTCCAAGGGAAGAGGGGGAGGGGTTAGAAGGAGTCCTGAGGAAATGCTACATTCAAATTCATGCTAGTTTTCCGTGGCTACCAACCCTAGCTTTAAGTTATTTTTTTTAAGCCTCATGAAGTTGTTCTTAAAGGTGACATATCATGCAAAATGGACTTTTTAATGGTTCTCTACCTGAAATATGTTTCCCTGGCATGTCTACAAACCCCCCCGAGAATGAAAAAAATCCATTCTGCCCCTGTTCTGATTTCACACACCTTTCTGGAAATGTGTGTGAAACGAGCCGTTTCAGACTTCCCTGTTTTTGTTATGTAACAACAATATCCGGTCTGTCACGGAGTCAGAGCTCGGAGCTTGTTCAGCCCATAGACTGTATAAAATAATACTGAATCCCTCCCCCATTTTTCATTACCTGCACAAATGTGTGCTAACAAGGAGCTTAGGAGGGAGGCATGCTAATTGTAGGCTGTCTTAATAAACACAAAGGTCGGTTTTACTCCCCACGTCTACAGATTTGAAGATCTAGTGGATGATTTTTATTTATCATGGATAAGTGCTAGCGCTAGTTAGCATAGCCACATAGCTACATGTTCGTCGCTGTGTACCAAGACACACGTCAACATACTGATAAATAAAACAACAAGAAACACAAAATCTGTGACCAATCCTTCAGAAAGGTCCTGCTACAGGCGCCTCTCCTCCGTGATCTCTGAGCAGCCGTGTATATTCAGCCAACATGTAAACATTAGATCAACGTGCTGGAGAGCCGACGCACATCCACTTCCTGAGGGGGCGTGGTCAGAGAGAAAACAGAGTGTTCTGAGGAGGACTGAAGAAGAGGGCTTTTCAGGCAGACCAAAATCTGATTTCAAAGTGTTTTTTTGAGCACAAACTTTAAAGACATGTTTTGGGGACCTCTTAGGCCAATATATATTGATGAAAAAAGCGTGATATGTCACCTTTAAAGCATAGCTAAGAAATGGTGCCAATGTGGAAGTCCCAAAAACTACAAATCCTCTCGTGTCCACTAGATGCTGTCTCAAAAGTGAGTCATGTTAAAATATCCAACTTTACAGCAGAAATAAACATGTTTACAGCCTGGTACAAAATACAGTGTTGTTCTCTGTTGATCATTTCTCTATTCATGACAACTGTACAGGGTTGAGTTTTTATATTACTCACCTGTTCACATCATATAAACAATGATTGTTTACGTATCATATCGCTGCTAGGTGTCACAACAACCAATTCACTCACTGAACCGAACCTTTGGGCCATGTTTGTGGTGTTGGAAATAAATAAAAGACTCCTGTCAGCTTCCACCACAAATAGAATAGAATTCCGTGAAAAACGCTGCCACAAGACAGCTCATTACTCAGCTAATAATTAGCCACAGGCATCGGCTGTTAGGCTTTGATAATTCTGCCTCTCCAGAGCCACCATTTTTAAAATATGGTCACTTCTTTCCCCAAATCGACAAACAAACACATAAATAAATGACAATGGGTGACATAATGGTGTCTGTGTTGACTTCTTATCTAACTTCCAGTCTTTGACCTGGACGCTAGACAGTTTAAGCTAACATTATGGGTCTATCCTGGTCTTTACTGGATTTGGAGGAATCAACATAAACTCTGCAGCCTCCCCTGAGCAGGTGATAATTAAGTTTGATTCATACCTGCTCGTCAGCCTGAATGAAAACTCCTTTTGTTCAGGGGGGACACACCTTGAATCACAGTGCCGCTCTGTTCAGGTAATTATGAGCTGTCAGGTGAAAGTGTTTGATGTCGAGGGGAGCGTCTGATTGGCCGACGATGTTCTCATAATGACAGGGAGCTGACACGTCCTGCAGGCGAACACTTAATGATATTTAATGTTAAAGTTAAACACTCAGAGAGGATGGTCTTCATTGGTAAACATGTCTAATGGAGCTTAGCAAACACCCAGTGGATGTAATGACGTTAATGGATCCAAGGAACAGAACAGGGAGGGGTCCTGATGACATCACAGTACAGGTGATCACAGGTAGGTTAACACATACCTGATATACTGAAATATTTTTATCACAGGGCGAGGTTAGGTCCTCAAATGACCCACATCCTCTTTGAAATGTACAAAAAACAGAGCTCACACCAGACCTCTGTTTATATTTAATGGTTTTAACTGATGAAGAAAATAAATTCATGATACTAAAATTATATTAAAGTTACGATAAAGGTGATAAAACTGGATTTTGTATTAATTCATGTTGTTTTATTTTTGATAATCACAAGAGGAAGCTCCCCTGTTCTTTTGTTTATATGTTATTGCAACAGAATGACTTAAGAACAAAAAAACCTTGGAAAGGCAACATAGACAAAAAACAGTCGGACTATATACGATCACCTTTCCCAATCCGCAGGGAAGGGGGTGATTATACAATGGAAAATATTTGAAGTGGACTAAAGAAAGACTGTGATTCTGAGGTGTTAAATGCCAAAGAAATTGTATTGTATACTGTGCCATTCCAAATAAAAAGAGAGAGAAAAAAAAAGGATTTTGGAATGCCTGATTTGGTCTCTACAAACTTGGTAGTAATGAGTTAAACACACGTTAAAAAATAAATACAGAAAATGAAAAAAATGTGAAATAAAACACAACTACACTTTTATTTCCTGCTTGAAAATGTAAAAATAATGTAAACTATGAATTAGCAACTTATGTCAAAATATTGAAAAAATATTACAAGTTTAAAAATGCACAAACAAAGCAGTTGGGATAAAAAGAAAATCATTAAACATTGCTGTCATTTTTTTTCTTCATATTTCTTATTTGTGAAGAAAAAAAAGTTTTTCTTTGAAGTTACATTTCTTTCAGGTAATTTCAAAAATTTAAAAAATATTATTGAAATATATGTTTTAATGAATTTTCTGCTTTTGTATTACTCAGATTTTTCTCTTAATTAGTTGTGATTATTTTCACACAAAATCACAACTAAACTGGTGAAATTTTCACAAATTAATTCATTTTCATCATTATGACCAATTTTAAAATGTGCTAATTCTGTCTCAAAATGTTATATTCTTTTCTCACGTTTCAACTGTAGTCAAATAAATACTGCCCTTCTTATATTTGCTCTAAATCATTTGATAATTGCATTTATTTAAATCGAACAATTACATTTTTCTCATGATCTCTTTTTAGGGAATTTATTTAATTATGCTTTCCTCTCATGTAACAACTTCATATTTTAAATATTCTTCTTATTGAATTAAAAAAAGAGAGCTCTAACACCATTCAAGTAACAAACTTCCCCTCATGATGTTAAGCTGTTTGTCTCCCTCGCTCTGTTGGTCCCTCTTCCTCTTCTGTCCAGGTGAATCCACTGATTGCTAACGGGGTGCACCTGGTGGTGCTGAAAGCCAAAGTGCTGCCTGCAGGAAGAATCAAATGATGACATCACTTCTATACTTTTCCTCAAAATACTCAGACTTTATTCTCAATATATTTTCAAATTTCACTTTTTATTGTTATTATATGAGGAATAAATAATAAAAGACTCCTAATCCACATGAATCCACATTATTTTAAGTGGTACCGAGAAGTTGAGCAGTTTGTTGAGATTCAGAGAGAATCAGTCAGAGTTTAACATCAGCTCGGAGCTGAGACTTTTTTCTGTTGGCTCTCCGAGCATCACTGAGTGTGGGTGGTTTCTCTTCACACACACTCAAAAGCCACACTTCACACTGTGAACACACACACACGCGCTGCCAGGTGCATCTGAGAGCCAATCACAGCACAGCACGGCAGAAAGGAGCTCTGATACACGACTGAAAACAGTCCAAACTTGTCTTTATCATGTTACCAGGAGATCTGTTTATTTTGTTTTGGACAACCACACAATGTCAGGGCTGTCAAGTGATGACTTTATTCAACTGTGATTAATCATAGAATTTCAAAAGCTTATTGAAATGGCATGTTGAAAATGCCATTATGTTGCACTTTAAATCAGTTTATAATTCCATATTAAACATGTAAAGGAATTCATACCCGTAGCTTAATTTGTCAATCAAATGAAGGAATGAATGAAACACACTTAATGGTCTTGACTCCTAGATTTATTATTCAAATAAGACTGCAAGACTTAATGCTCAATTCCAATTTTTTACTCAGATCCGATATTTTGTTTGCCTGTTCACATCACCATCTATAATGTGACCTGTATCTGATACCAGTGTGAACTGTTTGCAGCTCCAATCTGCCCCACATGCACAAAAGAACAGTAACAATGACGTCACATGCAGCTGTTTCACAAACGTAAACATGGTGGAAGTCAGCATTTTCACCTTTGTTACAAAGTTTTTGTGAAGTGGGAGCTGCAGAATGAATGACCAGGTGTGGAGGAGGTAAAGTATAAAGAAAGAAAGAAGAAAAAGAGAGCCAAATTACTTGTTTCTGCTTTTTGCAGAGCTGTGGCCACAAATCCGATTGAAAGGTCTATGTGGATGCAGACATGGATTCAGGAGTGGTGGGTCTGCAACATTAATAGTTTCACAGAGACAGAGTTCATTCAAAACTTCCAGATATCGAGGGCAACTTTAAATAACATCTGTCAGCAGTTCTCCCCAAGACTCCTTCGGCAGGACACTCAATTGAGGCGCTCCATCGTTGCTATCCTTCATTTTTGCAAGGCTACCGCCGTGCTGAATTGTGACGTGTGTCGCTATAAAGTGACGTGAAAGTATCAAATGCGCATCAACTCCGCCTTAGCCGTTCACACTGAGGTTGCATGGAAAATAATCAGATCTGTATCTGATTCAGGACCACATATGGAAGTGGTCTAAATCTGATTTGAAAAAATTAGATTTGGACCAGATTTGAGTTTTCACACTGCCTCTAAAAAATCTGATTTGGGCCACTTTTGCCTGCAGTGTGAACATAGCCTTTGAAGTAAGAGACAGCTTCAAAGACTGAAGACTGGTCAAATCAGGCCACCCTGAGGACCTCCTTTAGACCGGAGTCTCCCTGCAGCCCTTCAGTCATTGCCATCAACTTAACAAGCGCTGTAGTTAACTTCTTGGATTTACTTTCATCCTCAGGTCTGTGGTGATTCACACTCTCAAACATACTGGTTGCCCGCTGACATCAGTCTGATTAGCTGCACCTGTATGCTTAGCTTGTAGTAGAAACAACAACGAAAACTTCAGTTCCTCCTCTCACTCACAGTAAGACATTCCACCACCCTGCTGGGACCCATAAAATAAACCACAGAAGAAGAACTCCTCATGTTTAGTCACACTGTCTGTAGGGTTTCCCATACTGCACTGAGGTAAACCTATTGACACATTTCTGTGTCATCATGTGGCGTGTCGTCATCACTGCCTGAGGGCAGGATGGACAGGAAGTCACCTTCTGACTCACCTCTCTTCATCATGCACTCCATACATGTGCGGTTGCTTGGAGACAGAGAGTCTCTCATCCCCTCCTGTGTCCTTTCTTTTCAGCCCAGTTTAGCCTCCAGCAGCTGTTTCAGCTCCTTTTGTGTCTGTTGTGTAAAAGTTTCAGCAGTAACAGTAAATTCTGACTCTGAAACACACATAAAGTCCTCAGAGAGCGTCAGTTTTTATTTCCTGACATATTGGTTTTTTATGACCTCTGTCATTTTGGTCTGCGGCGCCGAGCCTGTGGTCAGTCACTGTCTGCCTCCACTTATCCCCCATAATTCATCACTCCCAGACTGACAGACACAGAGAAGAGAGACACTCAACTTAATACGACAAACTTCTCTTTGAAGGTGGGGAACTGAAATCTAAAGTAGGAGTGACCGAGCGTCTGTCTTCATTCAAACAAGCCTGAGAAAAGTTTTTATTCTACTCCTGATTCTGATTCAATGTAAGATTTTGAGACCTTCTTGTTTGTGTGTGAGTGTGTGCGTGAATGGTTGTCTGTCTCTCTGTGTTAGCCCTGTGATAGGTTGGCAACCTGTCCAGGGTGTACCCTGCCTTCCGCCCGAAGCCAGCTGGGATAGGCTCCAGCCCCCCCGTGACCCCCATTGGGATAAGCGGTCAAGATAATGGATGGAGTCCACATTTTTCATCTTATTTCATCTACGCTATATCTTTGAAAACGTCACCCAACTTCTCTGTTTTTTATCATACAGCCAGGTTAAGGATATGCAACTTCAATCTATGTACTGCATTACTTACAGTCCGATACGCTACTTAAAGCTCGGGTTGGTAGTCATGGAAAACTAGCAGGAATTTGAATGTAGCATTTCCTCAATACTCCGTCTAACCCCTCCCCCCTAATCCCCTCGGGACTCCTCCAAAACGATGCAAGAGCGCTATTGTTAGTACTCACAACTCACAGTGAGCGGGAGAGAGGAGAGACAGGCAGGAGAAGTTTTTCATTCATTCAAACATTGATTGTTGCTTTGTGGGTTGGCTTGGTTATGGCCGACAGTGACCGGTTATTAAAACTCAACGTGTTCCCGAATCAGCTGGTCTACAATACATATACATTTTCTGTAGGACTTACTGAATGTCATCAATTCTTTTGCTTGTCAGAGCCCCCGTCGTGAGAGCTTTTTAGACTCGGATCCGGACTACAGTCCTGAGCAAAGCATCTCATCGGGTCAGAGGGGACAGGCCCGAGGTTGAGCGAGAGGGGCAGTAATTAGAGACAGGGGAAGCAGAGGCAGGAGGCGGGCAGAACGGCAGGATGGGATTCGATTGGTTTCATAAATTGGACCCTGGCGGTGATTGGTTGGTGTTTTCCCAGGTTTACTCTGGCTGTAGATAGCAGCTCTTTTTCACTATTTTTTAAGAACACATTATGTATTGATCGCCATCGGGACACAAAGATCATTTTAACCAGTATGACAAAAAAGTGTATCTAAATCTGACTACCAACCCCAGCTTTAATGGAGGTCAGATCCCTCATTTCTGATGCATTCAGGGAAGTCAGGAAATCTAAACGCTGATTGGCTTTAGTGACACAGCATCATGCAGATTTGTGTCAGTAGTTAGAGCTGATTGTTAGCCATACAGATATCTGTTTATAGAGAGAAATAAATCATTGTCAGATCACTGCTGATGGGAGTCCGGGTGTCATTACAGTGGATTGTGTTCCTCCTGCTTTTGCTCTCCACTGGTTTTCATGCATACACCAAAGCCTGCTGATACCTGATACCTGCACTTCTAAAAACTGAAATCCAAGCACCACCTACAGATTCTACATTTGTATGTAGACTCTGTAAATAGAGATGAGGTTACTAGCAACAAACTTTTGATAGCTTACAAGAACCACAACAAAAACGAGTGATACAGAAAAAAAACAACTACAGCCATAAAGCAGAGTGAATCAGTGCCAATGTGGAAGAAATCCCCGACTGAGAGATGTTCATCGATCAATATTTCCACAGACAAATAAATATGTAACCGCACACCACGACCCCACAGCAACACAACTCCAACAACCCAAACAAACAACACACAACACATCATTCCATGGATACGGACCATCTGGGATCTTTGAAATTTAGGTCAGAATAATTTCCAAAAATCCTGCTTTTGTGTCACTGTGTGAAAAATGAAAATATAATCTTTGAAGAATGAAGTAACCGCTGCAGGGGACTCATTCCTTTTACAGTGTAGACTGAGTACTTAAGGATCTAAATACTTCCTGTACATAATGCTGAGGCAGGCTCAGAAAGACGACCCCCTCCCCCTGCAGAAATACCTGCAGACAGGTATGCACCACATGAAAGAAATCCTCTTTACTGGTAACAGTGTAATTAAAGCATGCCAGAGGCGCTCTCTTTCTCTCTCTCTCTCTCACACACACACACACACACACACGCACACACACACACACACAAACCAGCTGCAGATAGCGACACTCAAATATTTACAAGAGGAAACTTCGGCGTTATGCAGCATGAGTGTGACGGCTCTGTGTGGTCTGAACACATCACACCTCTCATACCTATCCCACTGCCGCCCCCCCCTCTCTTAACCAATCCCCAGAATTCCCCCTGCATGCTGTAATGCGTGTTTTGGGTGTCTGACGGGGACACCGCAGCGGCTCGATGTGATCAAATGGATGTTTGTTTAATAACACGAGTTCAGGAGCAAACAGCGCTCAGCTGGAACATTGACATGAATGAGTGCAGCTTTGTTTGTGCTGCTGCAGGCTGATCTGAGGTCACATTTACATCTGGATGCATCCAGTGCTGTTCTTTAACATCGCTGTGAAAATTAGAAGAGCTAGATAAAAAGACTGCATATCAGATTGCACTGCTGTTTGATTTTTTAGATGCTGTGATGAGATAGTTGTTCACAGTTGACATAACATGAAAGTTATGCTGTTTTGACACCTAAACCTAATTATACTATGGTTCTTCGTCTACACGTGATTCTGTGTAATGGAGCGCCGCCTGCAAGCTAGTTCAGGCAGACAACTCGAGCTGCGCTCAGTCATACTGACACGTCATCATCCTCCCTATCAGCTGATCTCAACATCCTCATTTGGCAGTCTATTTAAGCTGCAAGTCTCCCCGTCTCTGTCTCTGCCTCTGCTTTGCAAGTGCTCCTGCTGTCCTGCTCAGTGCTGTGTGCAAACTTTGTACCCACCTCCTCCCCGCCATCCACCTGCGGGCTCCGAGGGGGGTTAGTCCTATCTCATTGCTCCTAAATGTATGCATTTAAATAATGTATGCTGAGTAATGAGGTTCGGAGCCCATACGCCAAACACAATACTGTATGCTGCAATAAACTTTATCTTAAGTGAACGTGAGTTGTCGTACTGAAATGTTGTCCACAAACACCTGAAATTCAAAAACCTGCAAAACTAGTGAGGTCACTTTTTATGGGCACAGACTATCTTGCTTTGATCCATCATCTCCAACAACATGATCTGTGCTGCAGTCGAAGCTACACACAGCTGCATTAGACTAGCTGGCTAGCTGGTCCTTGAGTCGTCTTCTTCTGCTGCTGCTTCTTGATCTCTGAAAATCAGTCCTGAACTCTAGTACAAGAACACCGAATGGACAGTTAAGTTATACTATGTATCCTACAATAAGGTTATTAAATCAGCTTCTCTGAAACATCATGACCCGTATACCATTAACGATGAAAACAGGCCGTTTGTACTTATGGTGAGAAAAAAAAAGAATGAATTAGCGGTATGCATGAGCCAAGTTAACACCCTAACAAAGCATTAAATTTAACTGCGTTAGACCCCACCATTACAGGTGCTCACGGCAGGATTACTGCACCTGTCAAGCTGTTTAAAGGATGGAGGACATCGTACTTATACGTTACTGTTTAAGATGAAATATGCGAAGACAACGCAAATTTACTGATCGAACAGATCCTTTGGAAAGGTATGACGATGTCAAAATATAGAGCAAATTTAGATTTCGGAGACGCAACGCAAGTCTTAGGTAACCTACCAGCAATACCGTGAAGTGAATCCTTCCCAAACAACTCTGTTAACAAGTCCTCATCCTTCAATGGGGGGGACAGGTGGTCCTCCACCTGGACCACATTGGTGGTGATGCTTGTTGCTCAAAACCGCTTTCATGTTGCTTATATTTTATTTTTTAGGTCTTCTACTGTGCGCTCAGTAGTGTTGTAGTCAAGACCACATTAACCGAGACCAAGACATGTCCAAGACCAGAGTGTACCGAGACCAAGACAAGACCAAGACATTTAGGGATCAAGACCAAGACCAAGGCAGGGCAAGACCGAGACAAGACCAAGGCCATATCTATCATTGAAAATCCTCATGAGAGTTAACAAAATAAAAGACTTCTGTTTCTTTTATTGAAGTTTGCTTTGAAAACTACTGACAGCAATAAACAAGGTTTGGTTTTGTCTTTATTGCCTTTCTTTTGACTCCTTAAGTTTAGTTTTTTCTCTTGCATCAGTGGTGGTCTCGACCGGTCTTGATATAAAATACGGAGTCCACCCAGTCCAAGACTGAGACAAGACCGAGTAAAAATGCTTTCGATTCCGAGACGAGACCGAGACCTGAAAGAAACGGCCTCGAGTACTACAACACTAGCGTTCAGAAACACCACACGCATTTACCCGGTTCAAGATCTTAAGCCAAACTTTCCCTTTCTCCTTGTTTGTTGTCTTTGACGATTGACTTGCTGATAATAGCTGTTCTATATTCTTATTATTCTACATTCTTGTAATAAAATGTCCATTTCTTCTTCCACTGAAAAATAGTTTTTTCTTGATCTTCTCTCAGTCACACCGGTACCGCTCGCCATGTTTATTGTTGTTTATGCATAGTAGGCATGCGCAATTCGAATTTGTTGGATAAGGGTTTTCCAGGAGGTTCCCTCAACATATGACGTTTCGCACAAGCGGCAACCTCCGGTCAAAAAATATGAGTCCAATGCGGAAGTGCTAAAAACTGCAGTTCATCGAGGATCCGCTTGAGGCTCCGGAAGTACCGGAAACCACATACACACCAATTCAAAAGAGACGATCTTTACAGCAGAAATAAACATGTTTACAGCCTGATACAAAAGACCAGTGTAGTCTGGATAGTTCATTTCTTGATTGGCACACACTGTAGGGCGGTGAATTTTTTTCTAACACTGCAATTTCAAAGATATAAAGATTATGAGTCTTCCAATGAGAGGCACAGGTGACTTGATTGACAGGTGGGAACACTGTAGCTGTTGGCTAGGAGGCTCAAAGCCCGCCTCTTTACGTCACAATCGCCCGACAGCAGCAATATGGCTGCCGCTGTCGATTGGCCTCAAAACAACGCTTCAGAAACAGATGCGTGACGTCACGGATACTACGTCCATATTCTATATAGTCAATTAGTTAATTGGCCAATTATTTGCAATCGTGCATGCGGCTAACGCTACGGCAAAATGGGCCATTCCACACCGGTACGTTAAGGAACGTGCATATAAAATCAAACTGATTTTGTGCTTTTATCCTCTGAAGATGGAAGTCTGTATTTGCACAATCTTCTCCTTTAAAAATAAATATGCGAGTCCACTAAGGAGAAATTCTGATCTATTTCCATGTAAGAAAACAAACAGATGAACATGTGACAGATGATCCCTTCTTTATAAACTGTAAAGAAAAAAGTCTGCAGCTCTTGAAATCACTGCTGCCAGGTTTTGTGGAGGTTTTTAAGTTGCTGACTTCAGAAGTAAAACACAGGCTGTATCAGGTTCTTAATATGTGTCAAAATAAAGTAGAGAGCACGTCCTCTACATACAGTGTGTGTGTGTGAGTGTGTATGTGTGTGTGTGTGTACTTTGTATTTACTCCTTCAGTTCAGCTCAGAGCATTAACTCACACACACAGCGGGTGTTTTCTCTCCTGAACGTCGTCCAGTCGACTGTAAAAATCCGACAGTCTGGCAGACACAAACTCTCTTCTTTAATTTCACAGATTTGGAAGAGTCCTTGAAAAGAGTCCTTGAAAGTATTTCCTCCTGAATAATTCAATTTATTCTGCGTCTGTCCAGAGGAAAAATGTTTGTATCAGTCAGAAAAAAAACACACACCTCGTCTCTGATTGAGTCTTAAAATAACTCCTCACTGAGGGAGCCTCCATTAATTTTTCCACACCAACACTGAACAAAACTTTCCAGGAATTATGTAATTTTCATTTCAGGGGCCAGGAGCTCAGGCTCACCTCAACACAGCGCCCCCTGATGGAGGAAGGACCAAACAGCAGCAGTGGATGAAATACAGATTAGTGACTGTTTTATTATCTTATATATTATTAACATATGATTTATTAATGCCTCAAAACAACAAAATACATTCAGCATTAACACTGACTTTAGATATTTATTCATTTAGAAGGTTTTCTTTCCAATTTTCTTATATATATTTTTTTTTATTTCATAGATTTTTTTTATTTTTAGCTGATTTTTTAATTAAATTTGAATCTGAATATCATCTTAAAATGACTTACTTTCTTTTTTTTTCTTTGCATGATGATAGATAGATAGATAGATAGATAGATAGATAGATTGATAGATAGATAGATAGATAGATAGATAGATAGATAGATAGATAGATAGATAGATAGATAGATAGATAGATTGATTGATTGATTGATTGATTGATTGATTGATTGATTGATTGATAGATAGATAGATAGATAGATAGATAGATAGATAGATAGATAGATAGATAGATAGATAGATAGATAGATAGATAGATAGATAGATAGACTTTATTTTCAGACCCATAGGTCCATATCAGCACAAGAGTAATATAAAAGACTAAAAATAAGTAAAATACATGTCCAGCAAGAAATAAAGAGATCATATGACCACAGTTTAAACATTCATTTTGATTAGAGCATAAAAAGGCTTTTGTTCCAATGTTTCCAAAAGCAAGAAAAATACCTTGCATCACTTAATGTGGGCTGAGTGAGCTCCCTTAAAATTTCATTTTCTGTATCAGCTAATTGACACATAAATTTATGCATCAAATTTCTCAGTACAGCATGAAACGTAGGGACATTGTTTGATACAAGCAGAAAACTTAATAATAATAATAATAATAATACATTTTATTTAAAGGCGCCTTTCTCGGCACTCAAGGACACCGCACAGATATAAATATATACATACACGAATTTACATTAAAGGAAACAAAATCTGAGTCAAAAATGAAAACAATATAAACTAACAAGGGGTAAGAAAAAATAGAAACAATAACAAAATGACAGTGCAATTGGAGTCAGACGGAGTAGGCGGTTTTGAACAGATATGTTTTGAGTTGTGATTTGAAATGGGGGAAAGAATCTGTGTTTCTGAGTTGAGGTCCCAATGAGTTCCAGAGACGGGGAGCAGAGCGGCTGAATGCTCGGCTCCCCATAGTGGTGAGACGGGCAGAGGGGACAAACAGGTGTATGGAGGAAGAGGATCTGAGGGAGCGGGAGGGAGTGGGAACATGGAGGAGGTCGGACAGATATGCGGGGACGAGGTTGTGGATGGTCTTGAATGTCAACAGAAGGACTTTGAATTGAATACGGAACTGAACAGGGAGCCAGTGGCGCTGTTGGAGGACAGGAGTGATGTGGTGGATGGAGGGGGTTCTTGCACTGGTCCATCTTTGTAGTTTAAGGAAAATGGGATATGCTTAATTTTATGCTACTTGAAGCTTTTTCATTTTAGCTCTACTGTAACTGCACCACAAATGGGAAGTATAAAGAGGAAGCTCTAAAAAGCTTTGTTTTAACATTATCTGTGCACATTGGAAACTTACGTGCCAGCATATTAGCCTGTGCATAAAGTTTACAGCACTGTCCCTGCAGATCCTCATCATCTCATAAGTCATTTCTGATATTGTGCCCCAGATATTTGACTTTGTCCACTACACTAAGCACTTGATCAGATATACAGTTGTGCTCATAAGTTTACATACCCTGGCAGAATTTGTGGTTTCTTGGGTAGTTTCTGTTGTTTTTATGA
Source organism: Notolabrus celidotus (assembly GCF_009762535.1). Taxonomy (NCBI): domain Eukaryota; kingdom Metazoa; phylum Chordata; class Actinopteri; order Labriformes; family Labridae; genus Notolabrus; species Notolabrus celidotus. The sequence goes on from NC_048292.1 coordinate 6,347,779, forward strand.
TATAAAAAGAGTAAAAAAGTTTTTCTCTTATCATTCATATTCTCTGAAAAATGGCCCAAAAACAAAATCATTAATTCTGCCAGGGTATGTAAACTTATGAGCACAGCTATATATATAATTATAATTATTTTAAAGTTTTTTCTCAAATTTATTTAACATTTTTTGATCATTTATCTGGTTTATTTTTTAACTTTCTGCCCCACATAAAAACAATATTTAGGACATTTTTGTATTATTTTATTTCATTTTATTTGTCCTGTTTTTAACACTTTTAATTTTGTAATTTTAAACCTTTAAAGTTGGCTATAAACATATTTCATAACTATATACAGTAACAAAAATGAGCTCTGACTTAAAGCTAGGGTTGGTAGTCTCGGAAAACTAGCATGAATTTGAATGTAGCTTTTCCTCAGGACACCGTCTAACCCCTCCCCTCCTCCCTCGGAGCTCCTCCAAAACGACCCCCCCCCCCCGCTCACATGCATGAGCGCCGCTGATTCTCGACCATATGATCGTGACTGATTCAAAACTGGTCCTCACCAAAACATTCTCATAGTGAAAGTTAAAAACACAAACAAACATGGCTGCTGTTAGTACTCACAACTATCATGCTAGCATTATCCAGTTGTACCGGTGACACGATATCAGGAGAAAAGTTATAACACATATATAATACTGTAACAGCTCTACTGTTTGTTAAACCTGTTCAGTGTAGATGTTCTTAATTCCTACAGTGTTGACGGTCAGTGAAGGCATCAGGAGAGGTGTAGCGTGGGAGAGAGGAGAGGAGAAGTTTTTCATTCATTCAAACATTGATTGTTGTTTTGTTGGTTGGCGTGATCACGGCCGACAGTGACCGGTTATTAAAGATCAACGTGTTCACCAATCGGCTCGTCATCCCTACAGCGTCCGGACGGACGCTACAATAAATCTATATTTTCTGTAGGACTTACTGAACGTCATTAATTATTCTGCTTGTTGGTGAGAGCTTTTTAGACTCTGATCCGGACTACAGTCCTGAGCAAAGCACTTCATCTGGTCAGAGGGGACAGGCCCGAGGACGAGCGAGAGGGGCAGTCAGTAGAGTCAGGGGAAGTAGAGGCAGGAGACGGGGACTCAGAGGAGTGCACGCCGGGGAAATGTACGCGCAGGAGGAGGGCAGAACGGCAGGACAGGATTTGATTGGTTTAAAATTTGGGGAGCCAAAAAACATTGATTGGTTGGTGTTTTCCCAAGTTTACTCCGGCTGTAGATAGTAGCTTTTTTTCACTCTTTTTTAGGAACACATCATGTAATGATTGCCATCAGGACATAAAGATCATTTTAACCAGTATGACAAAAAGTGTATCTAAATCTGATTACCAACCCCAGCTTTAACAAAAACAAGGGAAATCAGGTATTGTGTTACTGTTGTGGAGATTATTTTGTGTTTGTTGTCTTAATGCTTTGATTGTTTGTCTTTTTCTTATCAAAATGCTAATTTTCTTTGTATGTACATCCTGATTCTGTGATAGTCAAAGATCTAAAAGAGTTCCTGTGCAGTTAAATCTCCTCTTTTCTGTTTTATTGTTCTTTATGACACTTTTTTTTGCCTCTGATTTGTGGCTCATCTGTGATTGCTTCAGTATTCTCCGGATGTGTGTGTGTCTCCTCTTAGTGTGAATGAGTTGAGGTTAAAGTTTTCTGCATGTTCAGACAGATCTTTCTCCTCCTCTCTCTCTCAGTATAAACACTCTCTGGTCCTCACACACATTCACAAACATGCAGAGTTACAGTGAGTCGTGCTCTGCGTACTTCCCCCTGTACTTCACCTAGTTTTAGAGGCTCGACACAATACGGCCTCTGTTGTGGAGGGTAATTATTTGGAAAATGGCTGCTGACCACACCTCAGCTCCTCTGACAGCTCCATTAAATCTGACGTGGGTGTGCTGAGCGCGGGAATAATGATCGTAGTGAGACCTCCCCTGAACGATGCACATGTTAGCATCATGATCACATCTCTGACAGACCAGAAAACCATTCTGTGTGCCTCACTTTGACTCTGTGATTGGTGATTTATTACATAATGAAGAAAGTGGCCGGGGGAAATGGAGATTTATTTCAGCGGTGTGGTCGGCTGTGAGTTTTGGACCGCAGGATTATTTTCTGAACATGACGGCTGCTTGTTGGTCAGACGGGGGTGAACAGCGGGCTTTTGTGGCCGGCCGCGGGGCTAAGTGTGTTTACACTCGTGGTTTTTAAAAGACTACTGGAGTTTAAATGAGACGATGAAACGCTGCGAACAATACAAGCAGAGCTGCAGGAGACAAATCACACTTCCTCTTTTCTCACGGTCATTCACTAAAACACTGCGGTAATCACAACAGATGCTGAATACTTTCATTACAGGAGACTACAGTGTTTTCTTCTGACACATTTCAAAAGGCAATAAACTTACAAATCCTCTACCTCTAGCGTTTCTTTATTACAGCTGCAAACACTTTCATGAGATATATATTGTGAATCTTCTATAACAGACTATTTCCTCTCCAAATGCTCCAAATATACAGCTTTGACCTAAACTCTTTCTTCTTTGAATTGTCCAGTTTCTCTCCTCTCTTTCCTCATCAAATCAGGGGAGTAGGGGGAAATAAAGCCCACAGCCTAACCTTGCAGAGGTGAGCTCTACCCCAAACAGGCTTTCACCCTGGTTCTGCCTGATATGTGTTCTTTGTAATACCTACAGACTCCTTTCTCTGTTTTCTCCCTTCTCTCATAAGAATTAGGAAAGGTGTTCAAGTGTACAGCCTAAACAGGCTGCCCTGAAGACCACTGCACTTGAGATGTCAGCCATTTATTTTATAGAGTTTACTTCATACCTTCTTACTGTATTATATGTTTTTCAGATGTGAGTTTGACTTATAACTCAACATTCACCAGTGGCGGCTGGTGGAGAAGCATAGAATAATGCAGTTCGTGAAGAGATCTTTGCAGGAGAAGCACAAAATAATATAGTTTGAGGAGGATCTTGGCAGGAGAAGCACAAAATAATGCCATTTCAGAGAATGTCTTTGCAGGAGAAGCATACAATACAGTTGTTTTAGAGGAAATCTTTGTAGGAGAAGTATAAAATAATGCTGTTTGAGAGGAGATCTTTGCAGAAAAAGCAGGTAGTGATACTGTTTGAGACAGGACCTTCGTAGGAGAAGCACAACAAACTTAACATTTGAGAGGACATCTTTGCAGGAGAAGCATAAATAAACAAATTTGAGAGGAGATCTTTGCAGAACAAGCTGTTAATGATGCTGTTTGAGACAAGATCTTTGTAAGAGAAGCACAAAATAATGCAATTTTAAAGGACATATTTGCAGGAGAAGCATACAATAAAAATGTTTGAGAGGAGATCTTTGTAGGAGAAGTATAGAATATTAATATTTGAGAGGACATCTTTGCAGGAGAAGCTGAGTTACAGAGCGTGTACCTAAACAGCTGGGCATCATTTAATGCTAATACTAATGCTGTCTCTCATTTTTCATCCTCCCTACATCCTCCCATGTTAGTTCTTTGTTGCTTTGCTTCTCCTTCCTCTTTATTCAAACATCAGGATTAGACCAAGCATGAATTCAGATAGATGTGACCGACTTAATCTAAAAAATGAACAATCAAGTGTGCAGATTAAAAATGGTATATTTATTTAGCTTAGCAAATACAGATATATGCCTTTTATTTCATTTAATTTAGTACATATATGTTGTTTCACCTTAAATGGGATTTGTACATTTTGGATTGTGTCATAGCTCCCTCCTGGAGGAAAATGCACCAGCCGTGAGTGTCCTTGAGAAAAAAGACAGAGAATGAAAAGCAAGCAAAAGAAAAAAAAAGATGAACATCAAGGAAAAGTCGACATAATGCCTGACATGGTGTACAACCCCTCCCTCAAGACACTTGTGGCCTTCACATCATCCTTAAATTCCTGAGAGTGGATGTCTTGAACAAAGATCAGTTGCTGCAGAGAAACATAAACTCAGATTAATCCTGACTAAAACTGTGATTAAATTAAAGCTGTATTAAGAGTTAAGCTGTTCAAATCACTGAAATAAGACGACAATAACATCCTTCATTCATCCAGGTATTTATCAGGCAGACGCTGCCTGCACGGTTTATACTAACCCCACAGAGGTTCCATTAAGCTGAAGGATATTTTTCATTATTGGCCGAGATCCTCTGAGGCGCTGCTCAAACAAACAGGTGTGTGAGGTGAAGACACGTCTTTAAATAGAACATCTGTTTGGACTCTGGATGGGAAACACATCTGGGCAGCAGAGAGGGGAAGGAGGGTGACCCTTTAACTTTTAACATCTCATGAGGTTAAAAAAAATCCTAAAAATAGAAAGTGTGTGTGCAGGAATGTGTGAGTGTGTGTCCTGCTCCTCCTCAGTCTGTGAGACGTTTGAAGTTTTTAATGAGGCGGGGAGAGTTACAGGAACACAGACGGAGGCTGATGAGGGACAAGAATGCTCGAAACATGCAAGGAATTCCCATAATGTAGAAAAAAGATGCAGACATCTTCTCCTGGTTTAAAAACAAACAAGAAGAGACATTTTTAACTTTGTTAGTGGCTGAGAGGAAAACTGGTCTGCAGTGGTGGAAAGTAAGCCACCATAGTTACTCATATAATGTTCTAATGTGCAAAATGTCAGTGCTCGAGCAGAAATAATCCTATGAAGGAGTATTTTTTTCCCTGTTAATGCATGGCAGTATACACTGTGTTCCAAATTATTATGCAAGTTGCATTTTTGTGAATATTTTAAAAACTATGTTTACAGTCGTTTTCAAATTGGTTAAGAAGTCAGATAGTGAATATATTTCTTCCAATGTGTGGTTAAAATGATGCTAAGAATGATAAGAGAATAAAACTTGTGAAAATTTCAAACTTAGCACCATTTTAAAGGCACTATGAGGAGTTCTTCACCAGCCAAGAAACCGACTGAAACCAACACTGACGCCTCTTTATGACCTTCAAAAGCAAACAAAACCAGAAACAACAACACTGATACCTTCTCTGTCATTTTTAATGCCTTAAACCACTCAGAGGGGGTAGGTGTCAGACCACATGATTGACATTTGGCTTTAGAAACACCCTTTTTCGGCTGTTTTCATGGCAAATAATCACACTGAGTGATAAATCTGGCTGTTGAAAGACAGCAGGGTGGGGTTTTTGTTGAAGACACTACTTTTGCATGAACAGAAGAAGAGATAAGAGATATCACTTTGTCCACAATGGGGCCCCAAAATTGATATAAATCAAAAGTTCCTCACAGAAGATTTAAACTTTCTATTGATTGAAAATAATAATATTTACTACAACTGTATTCAAACTTCAACAAAAAACAACAGTTTTCTTTACATTTGTATACAAAATTAAACTGTTAATGTCTTTTAAAAATTCAAATCTAAAGTGTTTCTCTAATGCCAAATATAACCATCTTTTCTTTCAGTGAGGGTCAGAGGTCACTGGTAAACTGATTTAGTTTCTGATGACACTGGCTGTTTCCGAAACCGCCTACTATACTAGCAGTACGTACTGATTTGGCCAGAATTCAGTATGTAGTAAGTAGTAAGTGAACAATAGCAAAATCTGCAGTATGCCAAAACTCCCCGGATGTCTACTGATTATGGACATTTTCACAGTATGCATCGGACCAGTCTGCCTCGCGTACTGTTTCCCACAATGCACAGCGCTCGTTACGCTTTTTCTTTTTCCTTCTTTCTTGACGGGAGAAAATCTGTTTTTGGGTGCTGTGAAGGTTATTGAATTACATATAAACCACTTCCTGACTTTTTAAATCATAAGTGGATGTTAAAGAAGCAGTTTCTCTATCGGCTTCGCCGTTTACTTCCGCTTTCCGAATCCGGAAATCCAGTGACGTCTGGTCCAGCATACTGCAACACAGATTGAACAGAACAGTCATACTACATACTAAATTCAAAAGCACTATGTAGTAGGTAATACCTACTGCCAACTACATTAGTAAGTAGTATGTAGCAGGCCGTTTCGGAAACAGCCACTGTGTGCTGCACCTTGCATGGCTTTCCAAAGCTGCTCTTTGAGTTGTAGAAAAGCTCAAGAAAAGGTTACCTGCATAATCATTTGGAACACAGTGTAAGCACATCCAGGGGTGCCACCAGGGATTTTGATCCCCATGAAAAAATATCACTTTGGGCCCACCACCTCACGACCTTAAACCATGCCATCCCTAAAAATATAACACTGTGTAGTCTTGGATGCAATATTTTGCATACAGTGGATTAACTGTTTGATTATTTGATGCAAGACTGCAGAAATGTGCTGAAGGCCATCTTTTACAGTTCTAATGTCATTATCATGAGTTCATTTTAATGGGAAAATTCTCTTAACACCTTATTTCAACTGAAAGTAAATACTACTAAGTTAAACAGTAACCTCTTTCATTAATTCTGCACTGATGCATTGATTAAATAACCATTAAGGACTATGGTATTTAATTAACTGTGTTGAAGCTTTCATGCATTTTATACTCGTGAAATTATGACTTCATAATAAAAATAATAATAATAATTCATAGGATTTATATAGCGCTTTTCTTAATACTCAAAGTCGCTTTACATAAATAAAACAAAAAAATAAAACAGGTAAATAAAACAGAACAAAGACAGAGGTGGGGCAGGGGTTAGAGGTCTGTGTTGTATGCTTTTTTGAACAGGTAGGTCTTGAGGTGGTTTTTGAATGATTGAAGTGAGTCAGAGTTGCGGCTGTGTGGGGGGAGAGAGTTCCAGAGATTTGGGGCAGCGGTGGCAAAGGCTCTGGACTTGGTGATAGGGGACAGGAGATTGGCATCTAAAGATCTGAGGCGGCGAGATGGGGAGTGACGTTTGAGGAGGCAATATATGAGAGTATCAAAGTATTTCAAGTGATTTCTATATAATTTCATATGACATATGACATAATCTCAGAAGTTGTGAGTTTTTTCCTGGACATATTTCAAGCTTTGTGATAATCTTTATGACCTACACCTGTCTAAACACTCTGTGGAAATACTCCAGAGTCGTTTATTTAATCCACAGAAAGAATTCAATTAAATGAGATTCATTTTTCAGAAGCAGCAAAGATTAAAACCCTCTACCTCAGCTTTGTGGAAACAGCAGCTGAAACTTTTCCATCCTCAACATGTCAAACTGAGTGTAAATAAAACTAAACTCAGCCCTCATAACATTACCATAAAACTCAGTCTGTGTAACATTAAAGCTTTTCTTCACTTCTTTTGTGTTTTTAACAGAAATGACAGAAAGAATCTGTTCTTTGAATCCAAACATCCGATCTGTGTACTAAAGTTTTTCTCCGTGTCATGTCTGAATTCATCACTCAGGTTTCTGTGTCGCGTTCAGGACTCTCAGGATGTCACTCAAACTGCAGCCGAATGCCAGCTGTTGCCAAAAGCAAATGTTAGAGCCCTTGTTCTGCTGCACGTCGGCTCATTTCCGTCTGCTGTGACGTTAACGCGAGACACAATGAAAAGGTCACTACGTCATCAGAGCAGGAAACTTTCTGCAGATTCTCAAAGTAACCCAAGGCGACCAACGAGTGGACGTGACGTTTTTAAAAAGTACAGCAGGAAAATATCACTAACAGGACCTCGCTGTCTCATTTCCTGTCTACTCTGCAGCATGAAATGACTTAAACCTTGCTTATTTCTCATGTTAAATCCACTTTAAACGGCCAATAAAAACTCCCGGACAATCCTCAGGGGATCATGATATCCTTATCTCAATTATTTACTGGTTTATGGGCTTTTGAATAGTAAGGCGCTCAGTTAAGGTCCATGAAATATCCTTTTTCTTGTTTAAATCTACTGTAAACAGTCCATGATAATCTGGTAACACTTTATATTAACTACACACTTTGAAGCATTAATTAAGCATTAGTTAATGCTTAACTCATCATCTGTAATGCATTGTTCATACATTAATACTCATTTATATATCATGTACAAACACAGTTATAAATGTTTTATTATTCATGAATATGACTCTATAATGTGTAAACTAACTCTTTTTTCATACTTTATATATGATGGATTCACCAAATACAAATGAGCTATTATGGTTATAAAGCAGTTATAAACACATTTACAGGTTATGATTCTAACATTTAGTAAGGGTTAGTGAACACCTTATTACATAGCAAATTATGATTAATTAAGGTAGTCACAAAGGACTTATAAGATGCTTGTTCATGTTTTTTTGAGCTGATCTAAAGTGAGGACTTTTTATGCTTTACAAAGCATTCATTAATGAAATTGAAGACCAGCAGCACCTTAAAACACAGAATCCAAGTCATTGTTCAGTTTTGCAGCTGCGTTTTAACTTGAGTTTACAAATGGTTTTATACAGCCAGAGTTTAAATGTTACTGTGTCTTTTTATATATTGTATATGTCATATTTTATTTGAGTTTTTCCACTGTGAGCACTTTAAGTTTGAGAGATTTTCTTTTTCAGTTGCAGAGTATTTAAAGTTCATATGAAGAGTTATTTTGATAAACGTGGTTTTATACAGAGGTTGTTTCCTTTTAATAAAAACAAGTTTAAGTCCATGTGTTGTGTCTGTTTCCTTATTCTGTTGAATCAATATCTGTGACTTCTGTGTTTTAAGGTGCTGCTGGTCTTAATTAATGCTTAAAAGTGTGTAGTTAATATAAAGTGTTACTGATAATCTTTATCTCAAAAATTGACCAGTTTTCCAAGGTGTTTGACAAAGATAGTGTTCAATTAAAGTCAATTTAATTTCTAACTTCTTATGTTAAATCCACTTTTAAGTCCATAAGAACGTCTAATTCATCCTCAGGGAAATCATGATTATCTTCACCCTAAATATGAACTGCTTTTCAGGACGATTGACAAAGACGGTGTTTTATTAAGGTCTGTTAAGGCTGTGTGTTTTGTTTCAGATGGAGGTAGTCGGTGACCTCCAGGGCTCTTACACTGACCTTTTTAAATCAGCAGTAACAGATATCACCAGATGAAACTTTAACAAAAAAGTCACACATTGTTCTCTCTGGCTTTCACTACGCTGCTTTTATCAATATCCATAAGCATATCAAAGGTCACCTTTGTTAGCTGCTACTCTATATCATTATTACATTGCACTATGGGATAAATAGTGTGTAACCGCAGAAGACACCTTGGATTATTTTTGAACCAGAACATGGACAACTGTACTAGTTCATCTTTAATTCACGATAATTGGTCTCCTAATTGGGAAGCCGTCTTTGACTAACCAATTAAAGGCTCTGAACAAAATGTACCTGTTGAAGAAATGAATCATGGACTCCTCAGGGTGTATTTTAGAACATTCTAACATTTAATAAGACATTTTTCAAGTGGCCACTTTTCAATTCCAGGTATCCAGTGGCGGTTCTGGGGAGGGGCCTACGGGGGCCAGTGCCCCTGTAAAACTGAACCTGGACCCCCCCTGTGGCCCCCCCCTTCCACACAAAATAATATTGCACATTAAATAAAAGCTTTGGTATCGCGCCAATGTTACAGGTGCAACACATGCGTGTGGCACTTGGTTCCAGTCCCTTAGAGCGCTAAGGGACTCATGTTGAGTGTAAACAGCCAAACAGCTGCTGTCAGTCTGCATGTCGATCTAGCACACAGTAGCATATATGTCTAGTATATAGGGATGCACTGATGTTTTGCCAGTTTGGTCTCAGCCGGTCCTCACCCTTCTCAGTCTCTTTTGCCAGGGTTGAATGTGTCCCTCTGACAACACCCTTGGCCCCAGCCTGGCCCCCCCAGTACAATTGATCTAGAACCGCCACTGCAGGTATCCCCAGTCTAAATCCTCCCCTGCTTCCTGGTCTCTTTGACTTTAAACGGGACCATCATTTAAAAATTGAATATCATGCTGTATTGAAGAAGACTTGAAACTAGAGATTGTGACTATTAATTTGTTAGGAAAATGTTTACTGAAGGAATAACTCACCTGAGAAGTAGAACCATTTTCTGATAGATTTCTGAACAAACTTCTTCAAAACCTGTGGAGCCGCCCCCTTCTGGACACTAATGGAGAACAGGCTTAAAACACCTGTATCTGCTATGAGTTGGTGCTAATTAGAAAATGCTAAATGTGGAAACTGTGGTATTTCTGCTCTTACTTAAGTCAATAATCCGAGTACTTTTTCCACAACTGGTCTGCAGCATGTGTGTGTTTGAGTGTGTGTATGTGTCTTCTGGGTGGCATAATAAACAGTGACACACCATCTTGTGTGTCTGAGAGCTTTGAAGAGTCTGTTTTTGACCTTAAGTAGACCTCCGTCTGACACGGACCTCCACCCACGCCTCCGTCTGGTCGGACGGGGCAGGTAGCCCACAGAGCTGCAGGATGGAGCCACATTTAGATTTACAATCACTGGACTTTGTTTGGACTCTCACTTCCTGATGTGACTTTTCCAAATAAACGGATTCTCTGGAAAGCAGCTCAGGACGCCCGTATAGACCGGAAAATTCTTCAGACAGGAGACGGTGTGAGCGGTATTTATCAGTTTTCAGCAGATGTGGATGAAGATGGAGAACCTGTTCTCTGTGGTGGAGGGAATACCACAGGGAGAAAATACTGCAGGAGAAGGAAATAAACTGCATACTTTAGGTCGACATGTCAGCAGGTAAATCCTCCCAAGTCCAGAGTTGTAGTACTCCAGTCCAGGATCAGGACTGGTTAGTTAAAGTTCTGATAAAAAGCAGGTGGGTTGCAGATATTTTCAAGTTAATGAGACACCTGCAGTGATCGCACCGCAGCAGAATCAGTGAGCGCGTCTTCCCATTAAGAGAGGCATGGTGCACCTTTCAAGAAAGGGGGGAGAAAAAAATGGACGTTTACTTCTGGTTGCATTTCAGGATGTCATCAACAAATAAAGATGTATCTGACACTAACTCAACTTCATTCATCAGCTGAAAAACCACCAAAGTTTCCGTCCCCCTCTGAAAACCAAAAAACCTTTCAGATGTTCACTTTAAACAAAACAGTCTACAGATGTGAGATAGACGAAAGGAGGAGTGTTTTTCATTCTTCTTGTGTCTAAATGGACGTGTTTATGTTATGCTGGAAAACCTGAAGTCTAGACTTTAAAAAAGGAAAACTGTGTCCCTTCAAATATCTTTGAGTTGGAGGACACAGACTGGATCAGGACTGGAAGGTCTTCATTCCTAAGTTCAACATCTTTGATACATGTTTTCAGACTTCTTGGACGGTCTGTTAGTCCAATAAAGAGCACAGCGATACAGATTGTTTGTCTGATATTTACGGGGACAAATTTCTAGACTTCATTTGCTTTTCTCACATTCTTATTCACATATACTCAATACTCAATTAATATGATGAAAACAAGTTATTAATAATATTTCAAAATATAGAAAATTCTGCCTCAAGGTTTGACATTTTAACATGAGGCTCTATTGGGACTGACTAACCTTTGGACACAGCCTCTAGTGGACACTCCGGGAACTGCAGTTTTGTCACTCCTGCATTGTATTTCTTTCTCAAGCAGCTCAGGAGATATCTGTCCAGCTAAAACTCACATTCTCTTAGCTATTTCATCATTTCATCTTCTTTTCAGGTTCATCTTTCCTTTCTCTGGCACTTTCAGATGTTTTTTCTGCCTCACAACGCAACATAAAACCCTCCACAGCCCGTTTAATTAATCTTAAAATGAGTAAAAACTCAAATATTTATGAATAGTTTTGGGCGTGGGGGTCATGCTGACATTCTTTTTCCTCAGGGGTGGTGATTTATTTTATTGTCAACTTGTTATTGTCATTTTGTGGAATATTGGAACCAAATGAGGATGTTATTGATGAGCTGTCGGGACTCAATGACAAACAAATAAATGAGTTTGATTTACATGTTTGTGTTTGCAGCGTCCGTTCTCATGGTTCCTTTCACAGGAAAACGTTATGTAATGGTGCTGATGCCAGAGTGTGAAACTATGTTGACGTTCCTCTGGAAAAAAACAAAGCTGCTTCAATGAAAGGCAAACAGGCCGGCAGGAAGGTTTTCAGAGAGATGGGAGAGTGATAGCGCTCCACCTGTTTGAGGAAAAATCTCCTCAGGAAAGATGGAGATGAACGTTTGTTTTTCTGATTTCTCTCCAGCTGCTCATGAAATCTTGTTGACGTTCGACAAGTTATGGCGCGTGGGAACGTCTCTCGGAGAGGAGGATAGAGGATTTTAGTCCTTCCTTTTAACACAAAGCACACATTTTGGCTTCGGACTGAAAGACGATTTCATGGATTCAGAGAAACGTCTCTGAAATCCTTGGCTCAGCCGTGAGGTCATGTTTGATGGACCTGCCCATTAAACAACCAATCGCCTCTGTGTTCTCAGGGTCGTGACTGATGCGAATGTTCAGAAATGCTTTGAAAACATGAAGCATAATTTGAAAGTAACACTGTGTAGTGAGGATGAAAAATGGGGGAGACATCTTCCCTTTTTCACACATCCTAAGATCCTTGATTCAGAAAAGTGAAACCACCCCCAATCTGTATAATACTTTAAAGCTGGGGTTGGTAATCAGATTTAGATACACTTTTTGTTATACTGGTTAAAATGATCTTTATGTCCTGATGGCAATCAATATGTAATGTGTTCTTAAAAAAGAGCGGGAAAAAGCTGTTATCTACAGCCGGAGTTAACCTGGCAAAACACCAACCAATCCCTGCCTTTAGGGTTCAAAATTTTAAACCAATCAAATCCCGTCCTGCCGTTCTGCCCGCCTCCTGCGCGTACATTTCCCCGGCTTGTACTCCTCGTCCCCGTCTCCTGCCTCTACTTCCCCTGCCTCTACTGACTGCCCCTCTCGCTCGACCTCGGGCCTGTCCCCTCTAACCCGATTAGGTGCTTTGCTCAGGACTGTAGTCCAGATCAAAGCTCTCACCACGGGTCTCTGACAAGCAAAAGAATGAATGACATTCAGTAAGTCCTACAGAAAATGTATATGTATTGTAGCATCCGGACGCTGTAGGGATGACGAGCCAATTCGTGAACACGTTGATCTTTAATAACCGGTCACTGTGAGCCGTGGTAATGCCAACCAACAAAGCAACAATCAATGTTTGAATGAATGAAGAACTTTTCTTGTCTCTCCTCTCTCCAGCTTGCATATGCTACACCTCTCCTGATGCCTTCACTGACTGTCAACACTGTAGGAATTAAGAACATCTACACTGAACATGTTTAACAAACAGTAGAGCTGTTACAGTGTTATATATGTGTTATAACTTTTCTCCTGATATCGTGTCACCAGTACAACTGGATAATGCTTTTGACCCTAGTTGTGAGTACTAACAGCAGCCATGTTTGTTTGTGTTTTTAACTTTCACTATGAGAATGTTTTGGTGACGACCGGTTGTGAATCAGTCGCCATCATATGGTCGCAAGTCAGTGGCACTCGTGCATGTGAGCGGGGGGGGGGGGGGCGTCGTTTTGGAGGAGCTCCGAGGGAGGAGGGGAGGGGTTAGACGGAGTCCTGAGGAAATGCTACATTCAAATTCATGCTAGTTTTCCGTGACTACCCACCCTAGCTTTAAAGTTGCTAGTTGAGGTAGACATTATCAGGCGAGACAGAGATAGTAAATCAATGCTTTCATTTGTGTGTGTGAGCACACCTTGCACAAGCCAGAGCCCAAGTTGTGCCACCCTAGTCAAATAATCTGGACACCCCTCTGCAGGCGAACAGTAAAGGTGGATGGTGATGCTAATCTTAAATTATAAGTAATGCAGTCAGGGTTTAAATTCTTCATTTGACCCTATGACAGTCTTTATAAACATCAATGCATACAATCATAGAGGCATAACAGCCTTAAATTCTTCCAAATAACTGCAGTACAGTCGAGTAATCATCCCCAGGGTTTCATCTCTAATGGGAAATAGGTCAGAATCCGCTCTTGTGTAGGTTTGGCCGTTTTATTTGTTTGTTATGAGTGATGACTCATTCATAAATATTTGAAGAATAAGCAGCATGACTTCAGAGGGTGAAAAATGAGTTTCCCACCGACTCGCGGTTTAGAAATAAAAGAAGAGCGAGCGAGCAGCATGATCCCTGTTTTAACACTCGCCCTGTGCTTATCTGTTATGGTTCCCCGCCCGGAGCCGATATATAAGATCAATAAGGGAACGCCCAGTGGGTAAACATTCCCCAGGCTCCCGGCTCGGACCCTCAGCCTTCAGGGGCCCGGGCGCTCCGTCGTGACCCCTGCACCGTGAAGGTGAGCCTGTGGTGTTTGGCAGCACCGACGGAAATCAAACCCTTCCATTTATTAGTTCTCAGAGCCAGTGTTGTTGTAAGGATCAGAGATGAAGAAAGGCTCTGGATTAATGCGACGAAAAGACAAACAATCGACCGGCCGTGGAAGATGTAAATGCACCGCTGAGTATTATTTCCACTACTTCAAAAGACCGGCTGCAGCTGCCACATTTTATTCTACTCTCATTGTTTTTAAATAAGTCCAAAGATGTCAAGGTTTGAATCATTCCAAACTTGATGTTTCATTCCTATATTATGTTACAATGGTAATTTTTCTTTGACTGCTAATTTGAAGGATATTGTGGGAGTAATCATAAACTTGAAAGGCTCCACAGAGCTCAGATGTATATCCAGGTGGATGTCACACCTCTCCTTTAAAAGTAAAAGAAAACTCACCATTAGTCAGTTAGACTGCATTCCTCCTTTAAAAGAGGTGAAATAACAGGTGCAAACACATTATGCACTTTAAACATTTAACCCCTAAAATCATTGATTTTTCTCCTATATATTTTTTCAACCTTGTTTTCAACACAAAACACAATCTACCAAAGATATTGTTGCATTGAACATTCCCCAATAGGAGGTTACTTATGAGTGCATTTTCTCTTCATGCATTTATCTAAGAAGGCTTAGCATAGCATTATCTCCAGTGCATTTTCTCCAGTGGTATAGCACCTAAAGGGCACTACAGTTTTTTTCTGTTGGTGCACTGCATTAGTCTTCTGCAAACTCAGAGGGCACCTGAGGGAGCACTGTGTTTCATTTTCTCCAATAGAAGAGAATATCATCATCTTGTTTGTTTGTTTTTCAAGGACAACCACTGATCCACTCTACAACACCACATCAAGCGTTTTCTATTACATTGGACTTCCACCAGATCTGTGTCTGTTCCGTCTCCGATCCGCTGTGGTCTGGCTCTGTGCTCTCCCGTCTGTCAACACCCACCAGGACCGCCGGTCAGCTGGAGTCATGTGACCAAGGTTGTAACTCCTCTCCTCATCCATGTTGTCTTTATCGTCTTCTGAAAACCTCTGGCCTGTTGACTCCAGGCCTTGCTCCGCTTATTATGATGGTTCGTCATTTTAGTTAAGTGAAATACAAACTAGATTATTATTCTGAAAATTAACCGGATGTTTATTTTTTGTTTTGGTGCCTGACTTCCTGTCCAGCTCCATCTGCTCTGTTGAGATTGATGCATCATGTTCCAGCATCTGACAAAAATTGAAGTCTTGCTTATCTGATCTGGAGGGCTCTGACCTGCCGGATAAGAGACAGAGCCGGAACGCAACAGAGCAGATCGAGTGGAAGTTAACACATTGAATAGAAACCTAGCAGATCCAGTGCCATGCTGGACCGGATCGGACACAGACAGGACACTGATTTGGTGAAATTTGGGCAGGAGAGGTACACCCTAGAACTGTATCACATTAAAGCCTCTAGAAAGACATTATAGAAGTAGACTGCATTATGTTCTCTCCACTGGGATCCATTAATACACTGCATCAGTACAAGACACATGCTTTCAGTCCCTGAGCCTCTTCCAGTCTTTGAAAATATTCAGTATATCTTCATTTTTCCCACCAAACATCCTCATCATGAGACTTAACAAGCAGCTGTCAGCTTCAAACTATCCTATCCAACGTAACACAGTCCTCAGGAGAACAGCACAATTATCTGTTATAGTGGTTTAAAGTTATGATCAAACAGCTAATGTACCCAGTGTTGAATAAAACATTAAAATCAATGTGGAGTGCAGCCTGGCGGTCCCGGATGAAAGCGTCCACGCCAGGAGGCTCTGTTGGTATGTAATGGCCTGCAAACCCAGTCTAAATAAACCTGGGTTACCCACAATGCCACTGCAGCGGCTTTTGCTCCAACACCTTTTCAGTTTGTGATTACCAAGAATGTTCTTTTCCATACACCTCAATATCCCCCAGAGCTGCGTTTACCTCAGGGGAACATTCAGGTGGAAAAGGATGGAAAAGTGTTCAATGTTTGCAGGGTCACATCTGCTTCAAAGATGAGACTTTAAAAGACTGTTTCAAACAACACAGAGCTTCTTTCTACTGGTTCTCACACAGCGTGATGAAAGGATCAAGAGTTTGGGTTTGAACTGAGGACATCTGTCATGAGCAGGACTGCTAAATGTTCTGATTTAATCATGTATCAACAAACACAAAACCGAATTAGCTAATCCATCAATGTTGAAATTTCATGTTTCACATCTAGTTCACAATAACAGGGATATATTTACAATCCAATGGATGAGGACACAATGTACAAGAGAACAATGAGTCTCTGATTTCACACACGAGTCAATAAAAGCAGCTTCTTCTCCAACTTCAAGACATGACAACATCAGCGCCATTATGTGTTTATAAGCAAACAGTTGACCAGACATTAACCCTACACTCCTCGATGAAAGCTGAATCTTAGTCTGTTTCTTATAAAGGAAACATTTGAGATGCTAACAGTCTGCAGATGCAGTGTACAGGTTACTGCTTTTCCTAGAATGCTAACACATATAGTTAAAGCTTGCAGGTTCTGTGTTGGATAATCATGCTAACTTACTGAGGCTCACTTTAACACGGTCATGGGTATGGTATGCAAGCAGACTGGACTAAAGCTAACAGATCCTAGGTTGATTTTCCATGCTTACAGACAGAGGCTGAAGCTAACAGGGGCCAGGTCATGATGTCATTCTAACAGACAAGCTAACACATCAAGACATTTTGGCTAAAGCTAAGACATTTTGTGTCTCTATATCATGCTACCAGACTTTGCTTTAAGCTAACAGGCCCCATGACAGGTCCTTGATCATGCTATTATTGCAAAAGACAAAGGCTAAGGCGAACAGTTCTCAGATTTTATTATCATTCTAATAATAATAATAATTCATTTTATTTATAGGCGCCTTTCTGGACACTCAAGGTCACCTTACAACATAGCAATAATAAAAGCAACACTCAACAGTAAATAAATACATACATTAGAATAAAGAATACAATACTAGAAAAATGAAAGGGGGGAGGGGAAGTCTTCCAGTCCCAAAGAGACAGATTAGAGTGAGTATTCTTGGTGGAAAGGTGAGTTTTGAGGCGGGATTTGAAGGTGGTGGGAGGGGTAGAATTGTATAAGTCCAGAGGCAAAGGCCGAGCGGCTGAAGGCTCTCAACCCCATGGTGGTGAAGCGAGCGGGTGGGAGGGTGAGTTGGATGGAAGAGGAGGACCTCAGACTACGGTAGGGTGGGTGTTTTGGTATGGAGGAGCTCAATGAGGTACAGAGGAGCTAAGTTGTTGATGGCCTTGTAGGTGAGGAACAGAAACTTGAAAGTGATACGGTATTGGATGGTAAGCCAGTGGAGCTGCTGCAGGACAGGTGTGATGTGGCTGGTGGAGAGGGTTCTTGTGATGATGCAGGCAGTGGACTTTTGAACCAGTTGAAGTTTATGGATGGATTTGTCTGGTAAACCAAAAAGAAGGGACAGATCAAACAGATCTGACACACAGATCACATTATAGTACTAAAAGAGAGTACAAGTCCCAGGCAATATAATCATTATGCAAACAAACTTAGATTCTGCTACTCTCAGTCACAGCTCATGAAAACTGTCACAATCAGAGCCGGGTTGTGACACAGACCAAGCTAAAGCTAACAGTTGATTGTGTCATGCTAACAGATTTTGACTTTCGCCTGCAAACCGAGGTGATGAGCTTCTTTCCTTGGAGTTTTTTATCTCCACATGCTAATGTCTCATACTAGTGAAGTTATTTAATACTCTTTTAGACTTGAACTATTTTTGAGGTTTCCCAAAGGCTAGACAATTGTTTTATGTGGTATGAAGCAGCTTTGATGGGTAGAAAACGGTCAAAATCCTGCATTCTTTTATATATAAATGCAGACATTCCTGCTTTTACGGCATTAAACATGGCGGCAGAATAAGTAAATCATTAAATAAAAGGTATGTAGTGTGCAGTAGAGTCTAGTTTTACTGTTAGAATAAAACTTTAGTTGCCAGTTTTTGGGTGTTTTCATTAGAAATAGTCTGTCTGGTTTTTCTTCTTCTGATTCGTCTGAATGACATCTTAACTGACTCACACCAAGGCACGCACACACACACACACACACACACACACTCACTCACTCACACTGTATATCCCCTGGGATGGACTGCAGTCTGCTCTGAGAGTCTCCTTCATACTTTTTATTTTCTAACACTCTTCCTCTGACTGACCTGATTTTCCATCAGTGGATGAAAGATGTCTGACATTCTTCTTCTTCTCTGCTCTCTTTAACCGTCTCTCAGCCTGTGTGGTCTGTCTCGGGGGGCGACGTCATGTTGCTGAGAGTCAGACTGACTCACCTGCACCGTGTGTGATCGACTGAATCAACCTAAAGTCTCTGCAGGCTAATATGCATCCGTTTAATACAGTCATTTCAATAAGCAATAATACTTTATTAACTGTGTGAGACTGAATGACATCAAGCAGGTTTACAGACGGTGAAGCAGGACCTGCCGAGCCAACAGTGTCACTATGGAGCAGAAGATGGAGAAATGTGATGTCACATTGCTGCTTTCATGTTTTTATGTGAAGCTGCAACCTCTGGTGATAAAAAAAACTGAGGGCAATGTGGAAGCCCCAAAAACTGCAGTTCCTAGAGTGTCCACTAGAGGCTGCCCCCTAAAGTGAGTCAAATCCCATAGAGCCCCATGTTAAAGTGTCCAACTTTACAGCAGATATAAACATGTTTACAGCCTGGTACAAAAAACAGTTTGGGTCTTTACAGCTCATTTCTCTAGGCATTTACATCATATTAAGGATTACAGTTCTGCATTCTTAGGGGCTATATTGACAGGTGGATGTGTTGTCTCTAAAAGTAGTATGGGAGGTAGAGCCTTCAGTTATCAGGCCCCTCTCCTTTGGAATCATCTACCAGTCAGGGTAGAGAGGCAGACACCCTCTGTACTTTTAAGAGTAGGCTTCAAACTTTCCTTCTTGATAAAGCTTATAGTTAGAGCTGGCTCAGGCTTGGACCAGCTCTTAGTTATGCTGCTATAGGCTTAGAACTGGCGCACTGGCACACTGGGATCCTATCTCACCCCCTTCCCCCCAACCCCTCCATCACTTACTTTAGCTCTACCTGTCCCATTGAGAGTTACTAACCATAGACCTTTCTGGAGTCCCTGAGCTCCCTTGTCTCATAGGTTCCTCTGAGCTGCCGTAGACGTCCTCCTGCTGTGAACGTTCCGGACTCCAGCTGATACGGACGTGCTGGACTCCAGCGGCAACAGCTTCTACTAATAGTCTCATCACTATCACCGCTCCCTCTGTCTCTTATTCTCCTCTATCCCTCTTTCCAAACAGATATGTGTCTAACATGAGTCTGGTTCTGCTCAAGGTTTCTGCCTGTTAAATGAAGTTTTTCCTCACCACTGTAATGAGCTAAATATTGCGATGTGCAATGCGACAATCAGACTGAGTCTTACCCTGTCTTGAAGTTGGGTCTCTGTTCATAATTTGACATAGAATGGTCTAGACCTCCTATGTTTTTAAAAGCGTCTTGAGATAACGTTTGTTGTGATTTGGCGAGATACAAATAAAGATTGATTGATTGATTGTAGCCATGAGCCCAATGACTGGGCTATTGCTTCAGCTCTATTTCTTTGCCTGTTTGTAGATACGCAGGAAACAGGCAAACCCTTTTTCCAACTCCAACACAGTCCAAGTAGATTGTTGCTCACTATGAGTTTGGTTCTGCTCAGGGTTTCTACCTACTAAAGGAAGCTTTTATTTACTGCAGTAACTTGCTAAATGCTGCAAAGTGCTTTGCTCATATTGGAATAAAATGAGATAAGACTGAAAGTTGTCTTGATGTTGAGGGTTTGTAAACAACAAAACGGAAACAACAGTTGAGACCTTCTCTTTTTCTTAAGTGTCTTCAGATGACATTTGTTTTGAATTGGGCCTACACATATAAAGTCTTATTGATAAGTAAATATTAATTGAAGTAGAAGAAGAACTTAAGTAAAGTGTAAACACCTCAAATTTGTTCTCAAGTACAGTTTCTGAGTACTGAGTTGCATTCCACTGAAGAAAAAAACAATACCAGGGCGTTCGTGCCCTCTGCAGGCCGCCTCTGTTGCCGTGATGATGATGTGTGGACTCAGCAGGGTAAAGTGAAGTGAGGAGTTGGTGGAAAAAGGCAGTAAGATGCTGGAGGGGAGCGAGCCATGAATACACTTTTGAGAGGTTTTCATAATGGCTGCAGTGATTCAGAGCTAAATTAAGCTCAGGGAAGCCGGCTCCAGCTTCAGGGCGGGGCTTGTATTCTCATAAGTGGTATTATTTAGCCGGTGATGTCAGTAAATTGGCGAGTCGCTGGTGGCCTTGCTGTTCCAAACTGACATAGGAGAACAGTAAATACATTGATGCATGCAGCCTCACAGAGCGACTCACAGGGCCAAGAGCTGCACTCCCAATCTCTGAATCACATCCCCAAACATCAGAGCCTCAACATACCACCCTCTTTACTCATTCAGCAGCATCTCTCTGTGTGAAAGCAGAGAGTTTGTTTTACTAAAGTAAGTCACATTTACTCATTCACAGCCACCGCTCACTCCTGACCTTTTAGACTCTCAAAACACAAACAAAGAGACATGGATGGATGTGAGACGCCCGAGGAGGAAAGTTATGAGAACACATATCAGATACAAACTCAAGGTTTGAAGGAAAAAGTGCATTTAACTTTTATGTAATGGACCCTGGACTGGACGTTTATGTTAACTCCCTCCACTAACAGTGCAACAACACAAGCTTACATGAGTTTAAAAAGAAGTTCTGAGTGTCAACAAATGCCAAACACAAAGCACATAGAGTTTTTATCTGGCCAATCAGGAATAAGACTATTAATGGAGGTAAACCATGTTCAACTCCTGCAGAGGTAGATTTGAAAATCCACATTTTTTCTATCCAGGATCAGGCAATCCAGTTTATTTTTTAATCATAACTGTGAAATCAAGTCATGTGAACTTAGTCATGATGAAGCTAACAAGCCAAGGTTATTCATTGTTATACTCTGGTAATAGACCAACCCAAAACTGAAGGACAACGTCATGATTTTATGCTAACAGACAAAGGCTCATGCATGAAGCTATCTGCTCATGTTGATGCCAAAGAGCTGAGGCTAAAGCTAACAGATCCCAGATCTGACAAGGAATTGGTGCGAAGGACCCAAATGCACGACTCTTTAGGTTTGCAGAAAAATGGCTCTTTATTTGAATACTGAAGTGTCTGATATTCAACCACATAAGATTAAGTATATGTTGCTAGTCTGTGTTGTTTAAAATAAGTCCAGGGGCCCACAAGAATGAGTTACAATAGTAGGCTCCAGAAGTCTCTAGGGAGGGCCTAAAAAAGATCACCTTTGACATAGGCAAATATATGATTGACAGTGACAGTTGACGTCTCTGTCAATACTTAGAACAAGGCGTTCATAAATAGAGTCAAATAGCAGCTACCGTCAAACTTGTGTTGAAGAGTCCATATTTGTGTATGTTTGAAGGACACCCTCATTCTAATTTGAGTACACCTTCATAGTATTTAAGCCAGAACGTGGAGACAGAGGAGAGGCGACTTCATCTGGCCCGGTCGTCCTCCAAGCAGTCACGATGCTTGTTACTGATGCTGATGCTGTTTGATTGTAATAAATCGAATTACCATTCAAGCTGGCCAGTGTCACGAGGTTCATTCTACATCTGCACATCACGGGCTGTTAAGACACGACAATACACAATAAAACAAGGTACTAACTGTCACGGCAACACAACCCTGGCATGAGCTCGGTCTAGGGCATCCAAGCGTTGGCTGCCCTTGCCATAATAAAGGAAGGAATCAGGTGGCTGTCGAGCAAAAGGCAAAGGGAAAAGGCGGACCTTACCTGTGGCGACTTCTTTCCAGGACACCATGCACGGTTCCGGGACCAGCTCATGCTGCTTCCTTCTTGTTACCCCTCAGGGTTTCAGATGACAGTTCATTTTTAAGATAACATATATAACACACGACAAAAACTCAACACAATGCGAAAAAGGGAGAACTTCTCAATAATGTATTTCACGGCTTCTGACAACAGCGTCTCTTTTCTTCTCGCCCTCAGCAGGTGTCTGCCTGAGCTTATCAAGACCACAGTGTTACCGTCTCATTGGTCACGTGACCAGGAAGGCCCGCCCACCTGTAGCTCGACAGCCATAACACCCATGCTCTGGACAGTGTCGCCGTAACATAACAAAAATCACAGCAGCTGGCTGGAAAACTGCCATAAAGTAACAAAAGGAAAAAAACTAAAAACTCAATCTGAAGGAAAACAAAGAAACAGACTTGACTCTGGAGAAACCGACTGGTGCACATCAATGACCGACAAGACAAGACGATCTGGCACAGGACAGGGGAAGATGCAGACATTTAAACAGGAGGTAATGGGGCACAGGTGGAAAGAATGAGGGGCGGGGACGACAATCACAACAGGAGACACACTAGGACTGTAAGTGAAGTTGCCTAAAACAAGAGGAGAGATATGACTACAAAATAAAAGAGGATATGACAAACATGAAAGACAAGGCTGAAGTAAAAAGTGCAAACTTAACATAACTGACAAGACATGACAAGATCGTAGTCATGCAAACAGAGTTTGGCTAAAGCTAAGAGGTCCTTGTTGTGATACCATGCTCACACACTAGGCTTAGGCAAAGGAGACCAGAGTCATGGTTTTTGCAAACAGAAAAATTAGCTGACCAAAGCTGAAGGTCCCAAATCATAAACATGCTAACAGAGAGAGAGGCTAAAGGTAACATCTACCTGAGCATAATGCAAACAGGCTGAGGCTAAAGCTAAAAGGTCCAAAGTTATGAGATCATGCTATATACTGAGGCTAAAGCTAACATGTTTTGGCTATGATATCATGTGAACAAACCAAGGCTAAAGCTAACAGGTCCGAGGTTGTGATATCATTCCAGCATGTAGAGGCTAAAGCTACAAAGCTAAAAAAGGCTTTGGTTAAACTACACTCAATAAAACGTTGTATTTTGATCCATTTCGATCAAAAGAAGTTTGATTTAAAAGGTTTTAGAGGTTGCTTTGTTCTCCAGCTGTCATATTCGCTCGGAGGTCAGTTAAGTTCAAAGTTTGTTTCTTTTTCTTTGGTGGATGTTAACGCCCAGCCGTCCAATCACTGGACAGCTGCCATCGCTGCCTCCTTGAAGTTCGCAGGTGTACGAAGCTTCCCTCAGCAGAATCTCTTGTTTTGTTGGCTGGCGATATCTCTTATACATTTCAGCGCCGTGTTTCTGAGCCGCAGATAAGCCGCTGCCAGGGAAAATGTAAAAGTAGGTCATATGTGGAGGTGAGCGGAGCCAAACATTCTCAGATTCAGTTTCATTATTTGTGTTTCTTTGTTTCCTCCCGAGTCTTTCAAACAGTCAGCTGGCCGAAATCAGTGGGACGTCAGGATGAGGAGTGAAGAGAGAGAGGGAGACAGGTGAGGTTGACCCCCGATCACATGACATTGATATGAGGGTCAACAAGGGCAGCGCCAGACTATGAGGATGGAATCAGGACATGGTTCTTTGTGTGGTTTCTCAATGCGGGCTCTGAAGTGGTCATTTTGGGAACTACAGGATACAACGACTCATCAAAACACATCGAAACAGATGTAGAACAGTTTGTATTAAATCCACAGTCAATATAATACTGTCATGGAAAAGAAGAACTCTTGCCTTAGTGGAAGAGATGGTTTTCATGCATCTTTTAACCCTCCTGTTATGTTTGTTTCTTAGGGACAGCAATAATGTTCCTGGGTCAACTTGACCCGGGGAATGTTCAGTTATCCAAAAGTGTCAGAACCCCAAAAAATCCCAGTAAACATTTTTTAAATCTCGTTATTAACTCCATTACTAACCATTTAAATTAATATTTGGTGCAATGGTGTTCTTTAATTCTCACAGATCATGGTTCAATGTGGATAACTCACTTGTTTGTCATGAAATTCATGTTAAAACTTGTTTTAATGTACATTGAAAAGCCCTAAATATAAATACAATAGTTTTATATGACTAAGATTTTTGTTTATTTTATTTTACATTTAGAATTCTTTTTTTTTTTTAATGTAGTGATGTTGATACATTAAAGCTGCTGTGAGGAACTTGAGTGATACCTCTTATCTCTTGTTCTGTACATGCAAAAGTAATGTTTTCAACAAAAACCTCACCCTGCTGTCTTTTAACAGACGAATGATACATTGTAATTATTTGCCATGAAAACAGCCGAAAAAGGGTGTTTTCAAAGCCAAATGTCAATCATGTGGTCTGACACCTACCCCCTCTGAGCGGTTTAAGGCATTAAAAATGACAACAGAGAAGGTATCAGTGTTGTTGTTTATGGGTTTGTTTGCTTTTGAAGGTCATAAAGAGGCATCAGTGTTGGTTTCAGTCAGTTTCTCAGCTGGTTTAAAACCCCTCATTGTGCCTTTAACATGAGACACCTCTTCTGTCACATGCTGCCCAGATTTTTGATGCTGTATTTAGCCGGTTTGAAAGGCATATATTTCTTAAGATGGAAGGAACCACTGAATACCACTAGCCTTTAATTCACTATGACATTAGAAATGTGAAATAATACTTTTAACAATTTCTGAAGATTTTTGAACTTGGGTCAGTTTGACCCAAAGGAGGGTTAAAACATGGATATGGAGCTTGGCAAGCATGTTGGTTTTCTCAGAGTTTGAAGGTTGGAGCGTAATAAAGCACAAACAAAAACTACAGCTACATTGGGTGATATTGATAAGACATGCTCTCCATGTGAAACAAGAGTCTTGGGTCTGCAAGACCGTTCTTATCACCCCTCCTTGGTTCAGTTTCATAGCTTGACAATGATGTGGGACTTACAACACACTCTGCCAAACCAAGTTAACTTATGGACTGGCAGATTTAAAGCTCTGGTCCAAGGAAAGCAAAACACAAGTCAGAGCAGCATGCATTACCAAAACAGAAGCTTTGTAAGGGTTTATAATGTTTTGCTTCAATTAAAAATTGAGTCTACTTCATAAATGACAATCATCCATAAAAACTGGAGGTCTGTTGTTTTCTTTGGCAGGGATCCGGGAGTTCTACTGGAGCAGGATAAAAAACCCACACAACACAAATTTCAAGGCTTTCCACTTTTCCAACATCACTTAAAATAATGCATCCTGCATTAAAACAATGAGGGAAAACTAGTCCATGCACTCGTTTATTCTTCCTCTGGGAGATCGGCCAAAGTTTGTACCAGAGAGAGTTTACTCAAAACAGCAAAAATACGGATTCTGTTGGGGTTGTAATAACATAAGTTTTAATGATATTAACAACTCTTAAGTGCATCAACAAATCAAGGATATATTTTCAGTGGTTACAGACCTTTAATATTTCTTTCATCAGCCTCATGTGTCACTTTGGTAGATGTTTTCATTCTTAAGTTGTCCCAAATGAAAATAATGACTCTACACAGAGAGGAAACGCACAGCAAAGTGTTGCTGCAGAGGGAACACTCGGACCTGGCCGCAGCGTTCATAACATGAAATTGGATTATCGTGGAATACCTTCAGCCAATATTTTTCCTTTCTGGTAAATTACCCTCAGCCGCTGCACAGTTCAACAAGCAGATCTCAGATAAGGCCGCAGAGTGATGTTCAACAACACTTTGTGGGAACTCGAGGCACTGACTTTCTGAAATCCTCCACAAGCACGTCTTTGAGTCCAAACTGCATGGGAACCATTACAGAGAAACATATACAGAGTAAATATATAGAGCGGGGTGTAAATTGTCAGCTGGCTGCAGCTCTAAGTAATCAGACGGGAACTTTGGAGCTGGAGTGACCCGATACTTGTGTAATTTAGCTCCTCTTTGTGTGTAATAATCCATTTCACGGTTTATGTTTTAAGTGGAGAATTAAGTAATTCTTTGCTTTCTGGCTGTTTGTTCAGCAGTTCTGCTGCGTGTGGTCATTTTCTCCACAGTTCATAATCCTCCTCGCATAAATCGCCCTTTGAAGCCTCCTTTTCCTTCCACACAGGAACATTTCTCTGTATCCGGTTTATGAAGCAGCTCTCCGGCTTCTTTTTGAACAAACTCCTGCTTTTTTTTTTTTCTTCTTGCAGGGCGAGATCTTTACTTGTGTCATGTAAACGCTGACATTCCCTGGGAGGTTGTCAGAGGAGGAAGAGGGAGTCAGCCTTTTCCACCAAGGCCAAGTCAAACATTTCCTTTATTGAGGAACAGTATCTGCTGATGTATAAAGAGCCACTGTCTGAATCAAAGAGGTATTGATGCAGGAAACTAAAACCACAGGTTGGAGCTCTTCAGCCCTTTTGTGCAGCTCACAATTAATCATTTAAATGCATAAAATGGGAAACCCCCCAAACTTTATACTGGACAGAGTTTACAGCTAAAATGAAGGAATGTTGTTTGTGTTCAGATCCAAACGTTCCAGAACTTACGAGAATTTTTACAACCTGGATCTTGTTTTGTGCTCTTGGCTGTCAGTCTTATTGGTTTTGATAGAGTTTTACTTCTCAGGGAATTAATGTGATTTACTTTTCAGCACATTAAAGGATAATTCTCTTATACAACATTATGTTTGACATCGCTCTTTCCAAAACAACCCGTATGTATTTAAAACAGCACTTAATCCTGAAAATCTGCCTGTTGTTAAAGTCTGTGTCAAGACCTTCGTCATGGTGGCAATTAACTCCTATTTTGGATTCATGCTGAATTTAATAAAAGTGAGGGACTCCATGGATTATGATGTGATACAATGAGATCATAAATGCTCATAATCTTGGCTGTTCTACAGACTCTAGCTAACATTTGGCGTCCATGTTTGTTTGATTATTTTAGTATTAAATGTTAGAGCTCCCAGAAAACTTTGGCTTTGTTGATTGTCAAGATGTGTAAACCAATCTATTTTAACTTGTTCCCAAAGGTAACTTATAAACTGTTTTAGGCTACATCATAGAGTGTGGAAAGATTTTATACATCTCTTGTCTGTCATCAAACCCCAGAGTCCCGACACTTCACTCACAAGCATGACATCAGCTACAAAACTCAAGTGTAAAGAGTTTGTAGCTTGTTGTCATTTCACAGCTAACAAACCATACAAGCTAGCTCCCTTCAGCTGTCACCTATCATTCAAGCTTGTTCCCCCTACTCTCTATTCTCTATCTGATCTATGATGTATTATTACTTATACTACTACCCTTTAAGCACAACATAAAGCAGAGGCAGTTAAAGAGATAATTCAGTGCAACAACAGGGTTGAATATGTATTTATCCACTTATTCACTGCTTTCTATTGACTGCCTGAATACCACCAATAAAAGACCAATAAACCCCATAAGAGCCAAAATATAATAATTCAATTTATTTGATAAATGTAGTGTTAAATTCATGTTTTGTGCCTTTTTGGTAAAGAAAGAATATTCAGGGCTCAAAGGGTTAATGCGACTTGAATGTGATTGGATAGCTCCCTTGTCAGTTAATGATTGACTCACTTGGTACATGGTGAGTGAGTGAGACAGAGAGACAGAGAGCTGTGCCAGGTGCCAGAGCGTACAGTTCTTTTAACATGTGACTTTTACTTTTTATGCTTTATTAAAAGTTTCAAAACCTGGATCACCTCTCATGTCATTTGCGTACGAAATTAAGTTATCGTACCTGCTGCTTTTTCGTGGCTTTGGCATCCGCAAGAAACGCCACTACAAACCCAAATAAGCAAATCAAACCCAACCAAACCAAACCCAACCAAACCACCTCAACCACACCAAACCAAGCCAAACCAATCTAAACCAAACCTACCCAAAGCAAACCAAGCCCAACCAAAGCTAACCAATCTAAACAAAACCAAATAGACCATAACTAAACATAAAACCAAACCAAACCCACCAAACCAATCCAATTGGTACTGAACCCAACCTGACAAAACTATAAGAAATCAATCCAAACCAAACCTTACTAAACTCAAACCCAATCCATCCAAATCAAACAAAACCTAACCAAACCAAACCAACCAAACTTAGCTCAACCAAAGAAAATAGAATACAACTAAACCAAACCAAATAGATCATGCCTAGACATAAATCCAAACCAAACCCATTAAACCAAATGGTACTTAACCCAAGCTGAAATAACTGTAAGAAATCAAACCAAACTAAACCACACTAAACTCAAATCATCCAAATCAAACAACTCAACTCAAACTTTATTGTCATTCATCCAGATAGCTTGTATTCAGCAAAACCCAACCAAATCCATCCAAACCAATCCAACCAATCCAGAAAGCTAAACAAAAGTAAATTTTACTCAACAAGACCAAAAGCAACAGATTCTTAAAAAGAACCCCAAACCAGACCATTCCTACCTAAACCAAACCCAGCCCCACCTTCTGATCCCAGTTAATGAAACCAAACCTAACCAACCAAACCCAATCTGACCTTTTCACCTCTCAAGCTCTATTAGAGACTTTATAATGAAATCATCAGCAAATGAAAATAGACTGTTGGACACACCTGAAGTTACTTCACTGTGCCATTAATGAATCTTTACTGTTAATTCTCTTGACCCAGTGACCAACAGATATACCAGTGTTGATGCTGCTAAAAAAAAAAAAGAATATTGAGTAAGTAAAAGTGATTTATAATTTCTCTAAAAAAGAAATGTGTATCTGTATATATGGAGCAGGCCACAGAACATAGTGTTGAGTAAGGCTCTACTTCAGGGGTGTCAAACTCATTTCAGTTCAGGGGCCACATTCAGCCCAACTTGATCTCAAGTGGGCCGGACCTGTAAAATCATAACATAATAACCTATAAATAACAAAAACTCTAAATGTTTCCCTTTGTTTGCAAAAAAAAAAGTACAAGTACATTCAGAAAATTTTTATATTTCATGAACTATCTTTTTACAAAAACAGTTGTTGTATTTCTCGCCATGATGAGTCTCATATAGGGCCATATATTATATTCTTTAAGCCCTGAAACCTGCTGTAAACACACCAAACACACAGGTTACCCATTCACCTGACACAGAGTGTAATGTTTACTGCAAAAGAACAAATAGATTATACTAGACCTTTATGGACCCCCCAGCCGGTCCAAAAAGTCTATGATTTTCCACCGGATTATGCAAACTGCAAATATTCTTTTTCTTCACTTTGAGAAAAAAAAGTCCCGGAGTGCCATTCAGGGGCCCCCCCCTGTAGGACAAATTTGAAATACAAGTTACATTTATTGAAAAATTGCAGTCAATGTCTTCTCTGTAATTTCAAAAGTCATCCTGTGGGCCGGATTGGAACCCCTGGCGGGCCGGTTTTGGCCCGCGGGCCGTATGTTTGACACCCCTGCTCTACTTCAAGGCTGATTTTTAGTTGTAAGAAGTGTTTAAATGTTTCTCACTCTGGATCATAACAAAGGAGTTTAACTGTGGCTCTGTGATTGGTTTGCACACCTGAATCACCCGTTTGGATTTTGTGATTCTGGATTTACTTTGTTTATCAATTGGGAGGAAAATGAAAAGTCAAAGATATATATCTATGACGTAAATTTTCATCTTCAGATTTTGAGAGAGATCAAGTCTTTCCAAGTAAAAAGGATCGAGTCTCAGAGAAGCCGAAACTCACCGGAGTTAAAGTCTAGTCGTTTTTTAATTTTGTTGAATCTAAAGTCGAATGAGGACCACACCTCGGACAAATATCTGATGTGGATCTGTGGGTTCAGCATGAGTGGGAACAAGGTAAAGAATGGGACGTGTTTTAACATGAAAATCTCTCCTCTTTTTGAAATCCTTCCTTCTTAAAGCGTTAGCAGAGTCTCAGCTGTGTCATCAGTTTCTCCCAAAGCTGCCTCTCTCATTCTCTCAGACCCGATTGAAGCACCTGGAACCGCTTCAAGGACTCCAGGGTGGTTCTCCAAAACCAATAAACAAAGCAGTTCTTAGGTGAGCAGTCCAAGTGTTCATCAGTCTGATAGGTTAAGGACGTGTTCCCCCCGCGGTCCACACCCAGATCATCTCTGCTGCCCTCTGGGCTTCTCTCTGGACCTGCAGACTCTCCACAAATCGTCCAAATTGGCCTCATTTAAGCTGCAGAGAGGCTCAAACCGCTGACATCACCGCTTATTCCACAAACAAGTTGGCAACCACGACGCTGGAAAATGAGATAAACCTTAAGAAACAAGTTGCCAGAGTCTCTGAGGAGATCTGCTCAGGAAAACGTTCATTTAATGCTCTCTGAATCATCATGTATTTACCAACATATTCCCCTGCGATATGGTCCAAAAATAAGGGTTAAAGATTTCATTGTTGAAGGATTAAGGTTTTTATTCGCTCAGTCTTAATTTACTTGCAATATACTCACACAAACTAAACATTCAATCCTTTGTTTCTGTTGCTTCTTGCACACTTAGCTGCAGCCTGCAGGATTTTACAGAAGCCAGGGTCGTAAGTTTTCATTCATGAAAGACAAAAATGCCTTTAGAGCCCTCTAAAGGCATTTTGGCTGTTTTACTTTTGTTGAGACAAATCGAGTGTTTCAGTAAAAAGAACCGGCGAGTCCTCAGACCTCAGATCCAGCATATTACCTCTGGTTTCTAATCGATCATCTGTAATAAAGCCACGCGTTGTTCAGCCAAACCTGATGCTGAGAGGCTTTGTGACTCCTCCAGTCAGCTGTCTGCTCGTTTATGCAAATCCGAGAAGCTGACGAGGATTCCTGAGCATCAAATAACTGATGTTTGAATAAATGTGCTGCATTTTTACAGCGTGAGCCGAGAGTCTGGAGATGGACTGAGGAGGCACAGACACTCAGTGGTTTTGGGTAGAAAGTGATTTTGCATTGCTGGTTAACCACAGCATGAATACAGCACATGTATAATTTACTCAGGGCAAACAGTGCTGAGTTTTACGGCGTGTTGTCCTGACGGGAGAGGAACCGCCGAGTGAATTACTGAAGGCAGGGCGACTCGATGTGACGGATGATGACAGAGTCAGAGCGCTAACACTCTGTTAGCAGTTAGCTGCAGGTCTGTTATGAGCTGAGGTCTGACAGGTAGACTCTGTATGGAGGTTTACTGGGCAGAGGTTCCCAGTCTGGGGTCAGGCTTGCTTTAAGTAGTCTGCAAGGCAAATCTGTGAGACTCGAGGGGATTTAGTGATTATATAAAGATTTATGAGACAAAATGAAGGTGATTTGAATATTAATATAATAATAATTAATATATATTATCTATCTCTTATTAAATTCCAGCTCAAGAGAGTTTAATTAAATAGTAAAAAAAAAAATTTGAGGAAAAAAAAGAGACAAATTATTCAGATAACTGTAACTCAGTATACATTTACAATTACATAAAATATTAAATCAAACATCATTAATATGACGTTTTTTGGGTGCTCTGGGAATACAGGTACATTAAACCAGTAAAGCACTGTAAAATCTAGACATTTGTAACAATGAGTACTCTAATTTTCTTCAATTATTGGTGCTTATTTTGTAAATATATTAACATATTTAAAAAAAAATAGGATTATTTATTTATTTTTTTTACTTTTTGGTGTTTCCAGTATGAATATTTAGCTATTAGTATATATATCGTACCTTATCTTCCCTCTCTGACCGCCACCAGAGGATCAGCATCACAACCTCAAGTCACGCACAGCCCCCCTCTCTCATGGTGTCCCCCAGGGTTTAGTGCTTGGTCCCCTCCTCTTCATCATCTAAATGCTCCCCCTTGGTCACATCATACGCGATACAATCCCACCTGCAACCTCTGTTCCACCAATGCCAACCTCCTCACCCCTCTCACCAAACCCAAGCACCAAACTCTGGGGGAACAGGGCCTTCTCTGTAGCTGCCCCCACCCTCTAGAACTCTCTCCCCCAACACCCTGAGATTCTCTCCCTCACTCACCAAATTCGAATCTGGACTCAAAACCCACCTATTTACAAAGGCTTTTAACATGTAATTGATTGTTTTTTTCTTTGTTTCTTTTTGCTTTGCTTTCCTTTGCTGATCTGTTGCATAAATTATTTTTTGTGTAAAGTGTTTTTGAGAAACTTTTTAAGCGCTTCTATAAATAAAATATATTATTATCATTATTATTATTATTATTATCGTTATTATTATTATATATAATATATTTAAGGTGATTAGCATCATGTTAGCTAGATACCTGAGCTGCAAAGACCTAGCATCAGTTGTTTTACTTTGTATTCAATGCTTTCAAAACAGCAAGCTAGACACTTAACATATCTACGCTGATATTTTCTCCTTGGAATACAGTTAGAAAGCAAACACGCAAATATAAGCTAGCAAATCAGCGTGCTTAATGGATCTGGTATTGGTTGATCATGGTGTTAGCCAAACAAAGAAAGCCAATGAGTAAGCAATTATTTAGCCTTATTTTTTAGCTGACTAACTGACTAGTCAAATCTTTTGAACCCAAGAGCAGAACACAGACTGAGGCAGGTTGAAGGAGTCGAGTTTATTCTAGATGATCACAATGTACATGAGAGTCTTAGCTTGATTCCTGATGATCATAAAGGAAACGAGAGTCATCGCTTGCTTCCAACGAAGAGTCCTGAGGTCTGTTTGCGAGTGTGGGTCCAGAGTAGAAGAGGAGTGGAAGAAGGCAGGAGTTGGACAAACATCACTGCTGGCAGAGGACACTTAGAAAACA
Organism: Notolabrus celidotus; assembly: GCF_009762535.1. Classification (NCBI taxonomy): domain Eukaryota; kingdom Metazoa; phylum Chordata; class Actinopteri; order Labriformes; family Labridae; genus Notolabrus; species Notolabrus celidotus. Next base: position 6,380,848 of record NC_048292.1, read on the forward strand.
TTGAACATTGGGTGCAGTTTATTTAACATGGTTAAACATGGGATGACTGCTCTGTAGGTAAACAATGTCAGATTGATTAGCAGAGTGTACACCTTGGGTCCCTTTAGCAGGTTAACATCCACATGTCTGTGCTGGTCACACATTGCTCTGGATGAGTGGTTATATTCCAGCTTAACCAGTCACAGCCCCGGCTAGTGGCGTGTGGCTGTGCTACAGCTTAGACACAACACATGAGCAGTATTTCAGACCTACAATAACAAAAATACTTATAATTTGCTTAACCAAATTTGCTTAAGGTGACTAAACGTGCAAATTCCTAGTCCAAACTTTGCTAAGGGATCAGTGTAATTGGTGCAGCTGATGTCATGTCATACGTATAATGTTAAGTATTTTCTGACCATGGAGAGTAACTCATACAGTCATTCAGAGTTATTTCTGACCGGTGAATCATCCCTCTGGTTGTTTTAGTCGCTCTGTGAGTTGAGCAGCCGCCTGACTTCATACGAAAGTGATCGGGTCATTTTAAATGTCACAGCGCTGAGTTCAGATTGTGACAGAGTCTCTCAGCGTGCTGCTGTGACTGCATGAAAGGGCACGAAACCTCACACCTGACCCTGCTGCTTTTACTGCACACAAGTCTTTATAAAGTAAGAGTGACGGCATCAAACCACCCACATGAAAACAGCAGGACGATATCAAAGATTTCTACACTTTGTTTTTACGAGTTGTGTTAATGCAGCAGCAGAAGAGTTATGAGGAATGAGTTAGGGATATATTGTCTAATGATAAAAATACTTTTCTGTGTTGAAGTCAAGAAATCTGCACTAGTTTTCTTTAGTGACACTAAACAGCTTTGTGTTTCAGTGTAAATGTTTGAACTAGAACAGATTGTTAGCTGCACTTGCATGCAGATATCTGTTCATAGAGATAAATAAATGTATTCTCCTCTATCCCTCTTTCCAGACCCAACTTGGTCAAAGCAGATGTGTGTCTAACATGAGTCTGGTTCTGCCTGAGGTTTCTGCCTGTTAAAGGAAGATTTTCCTCACTGCTGTAACTAGCTAAATACTGCGAGGTGCAATGCTCATGGTGGATTAAGGCGAGGTAAGACTGAGTCTTATCCTGTCTTGGTGTTGGGTCTCTGTTCATATTTTAACATAGAGTGGTCTAGACCTGCTCCGTTTATAAAAGCGTCTTGAGATAACATTTGTTGTGATTTGGCGCTATACAAATAAATATTGATTGATTGATTGATTGATTAAAAGAAAAAAAGGCAAATATGAAGCATACAGAGCAGTATGAAACAGACTTAACAGCCACAACATAGGGAGGCAGATGTGCTTTGAGACACATTTTCTAACAAAAATTAGCCCCTGAAAAAGTGAGGTTGTATGAACTGACAGCACAAAAAACGCCTTCAGTGGACACAGGCCCTTACTCTGCTGTAACCTGCTAACCTTGCATTTCTTACCTATAATAAAACACGTCTGATACAAAATGTGTGCTGAGTTACCTTGGGTAGTTTGGGCAGGACTTTATAGAACTGGGACTTCTGGAGGTTGTCCCTCTGGAAAAGGGAGTCAAAGTACTGCAGGGTCACAGCGCCGACGTCGTCAAAAAACGGGATCTGTATTTTACAGGAAGAACACGATAAAGGGAGAAAAGTGGTCACATGTTGCTCACAAACTCACAATCTCTTCATGTATCTTCTGCTTAAAGTGACAAAGCGAACCTTGGTCATTTGGTCTGCATCTGGTCGCACATTGGGAGTGACACTGAGCAGCATTTTAACATGTTCTGCTCTTTTTTTCCTGCAGAACCCAAAGCCTGCTGATACCTGATTCGTCAATACTACTGGGACAGACAACAAACAGGAACCAGAACATTTCTCTGACTAAAATCCAGACCCAAGTACAGATTCTACCTCTTTACGTAGAATATGCAAGAAAAGAAAGGGAGTTGTCTTCACACAGAGGATTTTTTCTCTGGTTCACCCACTCAAACCAACAACAGATGAATTCACATTTGTCCTATCTTCTGCTTTGTCAATGAACTGACATTAATACGATGTAATAAATCAGAGTAATTAATCATGTTGTGACGTTCTGGACACGTTGATGATGATTCAGTTTCCAGTGGAGGACCTCTGTCTCCTCTGAACCACCCACAGGTTTTATCTCTTCCTAAAATAGAGGAAGATTTCCCAGAAGAGGCTGTGACACATGCAGACTGCAGACAGCATGAAGGGTGAGTGTCGGTTCAACGCTTCACCCCCGAGGGTCGAGGATATTATCCTCACAGTGTGCTTCACATCACAGCTCTGACCTCGAGATACGCCACGACCACAGCCACCTCTGACACTGAGCTGCTACTGTGTGGAGAGAGTCAGTGTGAGAGAGCGGAAACCAGAGATCAATGCTCGGATCTCTAACTTAAATGTCATTGATTCTACGACTGAAATATTTTTACAGCCAAAAAAATCTAAATGCTCACTTCTATAGGAACAAGTGCTCATCTTAAGGATAACATGAAACAGGTCTGGACAATATGAAATAAATATGGAAGATGTTCAGTAGCATATAGAATAAGGAAAACTTTATGAAGTGGGATTGATAAACTAATATAATATATTATAATAATGATATATTTTATTTATTATGTACCTTTCAAAACTAGAGTTAAAAGGTACCATACAGACATACATTCAAATATTATTGTTCATATAAGCTCTGACTCAGTTTCTACATATCTGCTGTTCTTCATGTTTTACTCAACACCTTGCGACGTGTCCCTCCTGAATCAAAGATAAATCCAAAAAGTCTTTTTTTTTAGGATTTAACAGGTTAAGTGCACTCATGCTGGGAACATTATTGTGTGTCCTGACATTGTAGGCTGCTACTCAATGTCAAAAAGAATTGAGAAACAATTTGAGATAAGCCAAAATCCAGTTGTGACAACACTAAATATTAAAGGTGTAAATGCAGTATAGGCTATATTTTAAAGGTGGAGGTTAAAGGCCCTGTGAGGAGTTTTGAACCGGCTGAGAAACAGACTAAAAATGATACTGATGCCTCTTTATAACCTTCAATAGCAAACAAGTCCATCAGCAGCAACACTGACACCTTCTCTGTTGTAATTTTTAATGCCTGAAACCGCCCTGGGGGGGTAGGTGCCAGACCAGATGATGGACATCTTGCTTCAGAAACAGCCTTTCTTTGACTGTTTTCATGGAAAATAATCACATTGCCTGATAAAGTTGACTGTTGAACACAACAGGATGAGGCTTTTGTTGAAAACACTACTTTTGCATGTATAGGACAAGAGATAAGAGGTATCACTTTGTCCACAAGGGGGGTGCCAGAATCGATACAAAGCAAAAGTTCCTCACAGCAGCTTTAACAGAATGAAGTCAACTGTTGGTTATCCACCAAAAACCAATGGAATGACACCTACTTTGGAACTTTGGTCAATACCATCTTGTTTTTTGTTTTTTTGGGAGTTACAAAGGGATTGTGTTTACCTTAACTTCAGGCCTCTATAATTTGAATGGATGAGTTATATAAAAATTCATGAAGAGAGAAATAATCTATAGAGACAAAAAACTGTTTTGGTATCAAGCTGTAAACATGTTTATTTCTGCTGTAGAGTTGGACATCTTAACATGGAGATATATGGGGATTGACTCACTTTAGGAGACAGCCTCTAGTGGACACTTGAGAAACTGCAGTTTTTGGGACTTCCATGTCAGCTTGGGTAATATTACATGTATGGAGGCTGCAGTTACAGGAATTCAGTTCTGGGACCATATCTCCAGGACCTTTGTGTTGTTGCGACAGTTAGGGTTAGGGTTAATTCCTCCTACTTTGGATAAAAGCGTCTGCTAAATGACATTGTAACATTGTAACATTGTACTTTTTCATTCATCTTGACACCAATATACGGTCCTTGGCAGCCCAATGCAAACAACAATTGCAGATCTAAAAAAGTCCTAATCCTGCAGACTCTGGATCTCCACACATATAAAACTCAAAGTGAATGCTACTTGCAGTGCATCCATCTCTCTGTAGGTAATCTCTACCCCATCCAACCATAACTGCCTGGGTACCAATCTGTGAAACAGCCATAAATAGCACCTGTACCTGTGGTAGCTGCGGACGAAATGACCCTGGAGACAGTCATTGTTCTCACCTGACAGCTGAGATAATCATTCAAAGAACTTTTCATGTGTGGCAAACACAGCTAATGTGCTCAGCACATACTGCTAATATGCAGAAGCTAATTCTATAAGGGTGTTTTGGAGTTTCCGACAGTACCAGGCACAGCAGCATCCCCTTCTGAACAGGAGGAGGAACTGTCTAGATTTACATGTAAGAGCAAAAAATCTCCCAAAAAGTTTTCTCCATGTATCTACACAATGAAGATGTAGAAAATGTAAACATGTGTTTTGATCAACAGAATTTCTGACACAAGCTCCAGTCGTTTAGGACCCACAGAACAGGATCATGGGATGTAGTAAAAAGTGCCAGAACAGCTGAATTTGCCTTAAATTGGGATTTTTATATTTTGTATCAGTGATGTTTTGAATGCCAAAGAGGAACTTAAAAAATCATCTTTCAAACCAACTCTATGATCAGTCTTTAAAGTCTTATCTAAGGTACCACTGATTCACTGATATCTCTTTTTAATTACAGCCCAGTGTAAACTAACAGACCTTCTGGTCTCACCTCCTCCCAGCAGCTGTAGAGGACACTTCTCCTCGGGATCTGACTCCTGTGAAAATAACCTTAGGAGCAGAGTTTGGAGCAGCTGGAGAGCAGCCAGGCTCTGGATGTGCTGATGGGGCGTTTTGGGGCCTCGCTCGCGGCCTCTGGAGGGCCGGGCTGCCTCTAAAGTCTGGAGCACATTAGAGGAGCTAAGCCCTAAAGCCGGCTGATCAGGGCCTGGAGTTCCCTTCCCAGGACAGTAAGTCAGTGTATCACAGATTGGACAGATCAACCCAGAAACCTTCCCAGAGCTCCCCCACCTATACGTAAACATACTCCAACTGGCCCTGTGCACCTGCAGGGACACACACGTGCATATGCGCACACACAGGGAAACTACACTGGAATATCTGAACGTTCAAAACATTTGAACGTTCAGCGACACAACAGATGACAATGTGCGATAACATGAATGTAAACTAAAACTTGGCACCTGATGAAAGTTTTGGAATTGACAGAGTTTCAAGGATTCAAACACTGGCTCATAAGAATGTGTAATTCTGTAGTAGCTTATTCAAACCACATTCATTCATATTTATCTAGAAAACAGTTTATTTTTGTTGCCTTGGTGCTTGTCTTTCAGGGAACGTATTATGGAGTTCCTCAGGGATTCATTCTCAGCCCAATTTATTTTGCTCCAGTCAGCATGTCAATCATCACCATATGCAGATGATACTCAGTTGTAGATGCACTATGAGCTACACATTTGTATGAAAGGAGAGCCAATCAGAACATCCCTTTTTAAACCAATCATACGAAGTGTCATTGATATAATTTATGTCGTAACAGAGCCAGAAAGTTCCATATCTTCAGTGAGTTTACATCAGCTGCAGGCCTGAATTCATCCCACCCACAGGACCAGAGTCTTCAGGGTCTCATGAGCTGAAGGGTCTCACCATAACAGAACACATTCCCACAGTAGCACTGGCAGCTATTGTCAACAGGTCTGGGGATTGAAGGTAAATCCCACTCTCTTTGTTGTAGTGCTGGTATGCGCTGACATCTGGATCAGCACACACCCGATGGTGGAAAAGCTGGGTGGGACTCCGACTCGGGCCACTGCTGGTCTCCCACGGGTCTTAAGACCAATAACAGGCTGCAGGCGGAGGGTCCACAGGTGCACTGAGTCCTGCAGCCAGGCCTCCAACAACAAACAGTCCGATAAGACAGGACTGATGTAGAGAGGTCGGAGTCCACCTGATCACCTGCAGAACTCTCAGCATCCACATCCTTTACAGTGGGAACAAAGTCTGATTTCAAAGCAATATGCCGTCACTTCAAGGTGCTGCAGATTTGACATTAACTCAACGACTTTGACGTTTTTAGGGCAAGAGTGTAACTAAAGAAGAAACATTAAAACATAAAGTCCACTGTGTTTACACCTCAGATCTGTTTCTACACATTTTAAGGTCTAAGATGACAAAAAAAGTGCAAAAAAGTTTCAGAATTTCTTGAGTAGATTAATTTAGCTGTCAGCCTGGAAACAGGCTGTAATGGCAGCAACATAATCCTTGATGGATTAAAGCAGGGGTTGCCAAACTTTTCAGCCCGCGACCCCAAAAATATAGGTGCCAAATACTTGTGACCCCCACTGTCCCTCAATGTGGTTAAATGTTGCTTCAAAATTAGTTTACCTACATGCACATGTGGCTGTGTTTCCTGCGCTGCTGTGAATGAACCTGCTGCTACTGATGCTTTTGTTAATCAACTGTTAGCTGACCCTAACTTTAGGAGTCATCTTGCAACAAAGAAAGGCAGAAAACTAATGAAATGTTCTTATTTGCAGGGTTTTATTTACTATTTGTGTCTATATTTTTACAATAATTGGTGAAATATAATATAATAAATAACTGGAAGACATCTTGCGACCCCCCATTGGTGTCTTGCAACCCCCCAGGGGGTCCCGACCCACACTTTGGGAACCCCTGGACTAAAGCGTGTACACAAAGTTCTAGTTTTTGTCACTGACTGGCTCAGATTGTCATTCTGAGTGTCTGATAACATGCTATGGAAGCGCTACCAAGCTAGCACCACTATTTTTAGAAAAACAAAATAAATAATAATTTTTAAATCAGTAAAATTATCAAAGCCTTGATACTAAGCGTCAACTTATTTGTATCTTTAGTTGGTAGCTTTATAAGGAGCAGAATTATGTATGGTGAGCAGGAAGCCCAGAGGAAAATTTTACTGCTCAAGGCTTTCTCTTCTTAGTCTCGGGAGACAAAATTGAGATTCTCACTTCAACCTCATTCAAGTTTCAAATTGTTCTCATTAGTTTCTCCTAAAATTCACTAGGAGAAATAGTTGAGACCATGACATGAGTCTTATTTGAGACTTAAATGAGCGATCTCATTAATGGCTAATTTTCTTCTCTTTTTTAAAGTATAATTTTGGCCTTTATTTGACAGGACAGCTCAAGAGAGACAGGATGTGTGGGGAGTAGTGAGCGGGGGACGACATGCAGGAAATGGTTGACCGGCTGGGGATCGAACCAGTGACCCCTGTGACAAGGACTGTGGCCCTTGTATGTGGGGCGCTTAGACCGCTAGGCCACCAGCGCCCAACAGAATCTGGCTAAATCTGGTCAGCCCTTTAGCGGCCCATATTTTAAATAAATGGTCGGTCATACCTGGAGATATGAAATCTCTATCTTTTGTAATTTCTCTCAAATCCACTAAATCTTTGTGAAGTTGTTTTGTTCTCAAACAGACTTGTAAAGGAATGGCCATATTGTGAAGTCAAAGAAGATATCATAAATAGCTGATCTTGCAAGTGGTTCAAATGTTTTAATGAGAATTGTAAGGTTGTAGACAATTACATTGAAATCTTAATTTTGCAGGGCACTGTAAATGTTCATGAAAAGATGAGCTTAGGCTCTTTCTTTGCTCCATCTGAGCTCAACTTAAGACACAAAAACTGAGTCCGACAAAAACAAATGGATGAGGTTAGATTGAGACAATTGAGAGAGCTCCCTGATTTCTCCACTTGAGCTCAAAAGGAGTCACAACACTTGAGAAATAGAATCATTTCAGATTTTGACGAGATCTCCTTTTGAACTGAAAGGGAGACTAAGCTGAGACTTTTTGCAACTGTTTTCTGGAGGCAAGAATGAGAAACAGGAGACATAAGCTATAGTCTCATTTTGCTTTCAAACAGATCTCATTGTTGTCTAGGAGACATAAATGAAACACTTTTGAGATCTCCTCTCTAAAATTATTTTACTATGGGAGGTTTTGTCTAACCCTGTCAGGATCCTATTTTGCATAACCACCAGCTCACTTTACATTAACCATTATCCCCAGAAGTCACTGTTAACCTCTTATCTTTAGCTAAACAGATCTAAAATCATCATCAAGCTTAAATAACCTCTGTAATTGACAACAAACAGGCCTCACACGGCCTGTTTAATAGAACATTTAAATGCTGTCAGGAAGCATCCATGTGGTCTTTGTCCCAGCAGTAGCTTATAGTTGAGTCACACAAACAGCCTTTCGCACCACATCTTCATCAACGTTACAAACTGACCCTCAGGGCCAAATTAGCACCCAGTGGCTCTGAACTTCCCTGTAAATAAACGCCTCGTGGCGGCTGACAGTTCACAGCTTCCGGGCTGCTAATGGACCCTGAACACCTCACACTGATTAACACAGGAAGTAGCGGCCGCAGACTCTGACATGCTGTCAACCTCTCAGCAAACGTCCAATCAAGGAAGAGGAATATCTGGACGTGTTGTTAAGTAGAACAGTGAGGGGGTCCTTGTCTTCTTTCTGCAGGTGCAGGTGAAGCAGCAGCTGCCTGTAGAGGAGTGACTTTAACGTCTCTTTAATTCAGATTGTTCTTTGTCTCCTGCGGGGTAATTAACAGTCAGTGTGGAGTCGTGACCTTCTGCATGGTGTCAGTGTTAATGTGAGGAGACGTTTGAGTTTATATCTGTTTGTAAAAAGTTCACCAAGCAAAGAGCAAACCTCTCAGGGTGTTTCTCAACAAGTGGTGACATGTGCAGGTTTTATGTGTTAATAGTATTTGCATAGACACGGGCAGATGGAAAGCACCTCATTAGGAAGTACATTTTTGCCTCACATTGTTCCTGTGAACTCTTGAAGGAGGGTTTTGAAGGCAGGACTTTTACTTGCAGTGGATTCCTGTCACAGTGGTGTTTTAGTGCTTTTCCTGCAGGCCCTGAACACTTCACACAGACCCTCTGTTGGCCCACCTGAGGCCTCACCTCTCTGCATGTCGTCATCCACTGAAGCTTTTGTCAAATTTTAGGACGGTGTGTGTTTTCAATTAAGGCCGGGTCAGTAAAATATTCCCATTCATGCGTTCAGTGACTCGTTGACTCTGACCCGGTCGCTCCCTCTGAGTTTCCTTCCTCTCTGCTGGATTTTCTCGGATCTCCTCCAGAGCTGCAGAGGATCGAAATGAAACCCGAATGGTTTGTTTGTGTGCTGACCCTCTCAAGCTGACAGGAGGGGGGTCCCGTCACAGCCACCAAACACTGAACTCTTTTCTCTGAGGACTCTTTGTGGACTCTGTGAGTGCTGGGGGGGACCGAGCGGCTGTCAGCTCTGATTGAAGGAGCGAGGAGGCCTCGGCAGCAGAACGTCATGAAGAAAAGTGAACGCAGGAAACAAGATGTTGAAGAGTTCAGTCAACAGACGGTGGAGTAAAACCTACATATACACAAAACACACAGGTCAAATTACATAACAGTGTCAGTGTGGGGGGGCTGCTGGAGTCCGATACTGTATGGAGACACCAAACAACCAGAACGAGACCTTTTACCTCATTCCAAAGATCTAGAATAGTGCACAACCAGAGTTTTAGAGCAGATTAATGATGACTCATTCAACTCTATCATTTCCAAGAAAATACTGAATCTGAATAGGGGAGAACAGGGTTGGTTGTCACACTTTTTACTGTTTTGATGATTGCTCATCATCAAAACATCTTTCAATAGTCATTCCTACATTAAATTGAAGCTTAAGGTGTTGGCTTGAAATGTGTATCCCTCTCATTTTCCAACTCAGGTAATTAACTATCAAAGACACTCTGACACATTGTGACAACCAACCCCATCACGGGGTTGGTTGTCACACACTATGGGGTTGGTTGTCACACACTATGGGGTTGGTTGTTACACACTATGGGGTTGGTTGTCACACACTATGGGGTTGGTTGTCACACACTATGGGGTTGGTTATCACACACTATGGGGTTGGTTGTCACACACTATGGGGTTGGTTGTCACACACTATGGGGTTGGTTGTCACACACTATGGGGTTGGTTGTCACACACTATGGGGTTGGTTGTCACAATGGTATTTCAATGGGAAAAATCTTTTTAAAAAGGCAAGAAGGCAGAACTAAATTTGAAAGTTTAATTGCACTGACAAGTCGTAGGCCTACATAACTTAATGCATTTTAACATAAAATGAGCAAGGACCATGAACAGGAAACACATCTTTAGGCCAGCCTATATAACAACATAAAGAACAAAACAAATAGGCCGAACAATAATGGCCGACTCAACTAGGCTACATGCAGTCACTGTCTGAGTTACAGTGATGGCAAATGTAGGGTCTGCACACTCCAACTAATTTCACCATGCATGATTTTACCAACATAAGGGTTGGTTGTTACATGTAACAACCAACCCCTATGTTGAAAGAGAGAATGTGACAAGCTAACCCCAACTGGAATTTTTTGCTAGCATCAAGGCTAACAACCATCTAAAAACTACTTAGCTAGCTAATAAAAATCTAAACTATAGCTTTCCCCTCACACTTTGTAAGGGTAACACTTGTTTTGTTATAAACCCATCGTTTAAAAGCGTGGAAGAAAAATACTGAGGAGCTGAATATTTACAATTTGACATGAAAAACACAAAAAGTCCTCTCACCTCAAGTTCAGCTGTCTTACTCCAGAGAAGACTATGTAGGTGAGCTCTGATCCTAATTCTGGAAATGTCCATACCCCAATTTGAGAGACAGCGCCCCCTGGTGGCGAGATATAACGAGTGTGCCAACCAACACGTGTGACAATCAACCCCATTCTCCCCTACTGACTTAATTTCTTCATTGTTCATACGCTTTCAGTTATTTTCATCCACTGCTTGAGGAGTTTTTTTGATTGGTTGTTGCAGCATCGAAGAAGCCTCAGGGCGAATGTGTGGCTTCTTGAATCAAGTAAAGAAAATGTCCTGATAATATAGATTTCCTGAACGCAAAACCAAAACAACCTTCAAACTTTGTCCTTTAAAGGTGTTCTTTTCTTGGTTTTGGGCCCTTACAACAGATCTGTCTTCATCTGTAAGCGCTTCAATTTCAAACAATCTTGGTTTGTTTCAGTGTAACTTTTATTTTCTTTAAAGTGCATTCACTTTGTTGAGATCAGAGTGGAGTTAAAGTATTTTCTGTCATGCCTGCCTCTTTAAAACGGACTTCCTTCTCACAGTTGTCTTAAAGTGAATGAAATCAGGAGCCAACATCTGTGCAGCCTTTCAGCTCTGATTAAATGTGAATGATCTGCAGCTGTATGTATTTCACATGTTCAGTATTTCAGACTCACACAGGGCGCCTCAGTCCTGCTGCTAACACAGTGACATTTAAAAATGGGTGGAAAAATTGGTAGAGATGGAAAAGAGGGGAGCATGAAACCGGTTTGATCCCCGTTGAGTTTCTGTCAGAGATAAAGGAGTCGATGCTGCCGGTCGTCGTGCTCTCAGACTTTCATTTACACAATGGAGCTTCTGTTTTTGTTCCACTCCGACTTTACTGAGCTGGAAAAACCCTTAAAGTTGAGAGGAATTCTGCGTGTGACAAATGTCGAGGTCATAAAAGTGTCGATGATGGTTTCTCTTAAAATAAAAAACTGTCATAAATGTTCGAGGTTAGCACAGGAGGTCATAAAACGTATGAGGTTTGTCCTCTGAGGAGTCTGATTGAATGGAAATCTGACTGATATAATGTGAAATTCAGAAAATTCCTCCTCAGGGCCCAGCTGTTAAAAAATAACCTGATTGGATTAAAACTATCAGATTGGTTCAAATCTTGAAAACGGGTTGTTCAAAAGAATAAAGGTTTGGATCAGGTAATCCCATTTAGATTTTTATCATGATAAACCAATAGTTCAGGATTGTCCTGATCCCAGCAGAGGGCTGGATTCAGCCTGGACTACAGGAACTATATGTCAGAAAACTTTAAAACAGGTCAAACTCAACAACCTTTTTTACAATGATGTTGATACTTTAGACATTTCTATATGATGGACATTCTTTATGTGGTTGTTACTGGAAGTTTTGCCCCTCAAAACAAGACAAGATATTCAACTTGCATCAAAATCTGGGATGCACGACATTGGATTTTTGCCAATGGTCACATTCCAATATTTTGCCAATATTTAAACTCATTTGGTTCGATACTGAGACTGATACTGATACCAATCCAAATACCCCATTGCCTTGCAGAGGCCTGTATCGTCCACCACACTGGTTGTTGAGAGCAATGACTTCAGTGATTTCTTGTTAAGCTCCATTACCTCTGGATGGTCACTGTTATATCTCTTAACCCTCCTGTTATGTTGTGGGTCAAATTGACCCATTTTAAAGTTCAAAAACCCCCCAAAAAATGTTAAAAGTATTTTTTCGCTATGAAACTTCTTCTGCTTGGCTTAATTAGCGTGAACAACATAGAAAATGAAGATGTTTCATTTCACACATTTGCAACCCCCCCTGCATGTATATATTACATAGATACTGTTCGTGGTTCAATTTGACCCTGCAGTCAAAGTGGAGGCTAAAAGGAGTCAGAATTGTTAAATACTAAATGTTTCTTTGCAACTGTGTTACATATTTCACCCCAATCACTTTCCAATGTACATACAAAAAATGTTAACATGAATTTTCATAAAAAACAACTGAATTATCCTCTTTGAATTATGAGCTGCGAGAATTAAAGAACACTAATTCACTAAATATTGATTTAAATGGTTAGTAATAGAGTTAATAATGAGATTTAAAAATGTTCATTGGGATTTTTTTTGGGTTCTGACACGCCCGGGTCAAGTTGACCCAGGAACATTATTGTTGTCCCTAAGAAATAAACATAACAGGAGGGTTAACTTTATTAAAGTCTGAATTAGAAGCTGACGCTTTTTGGGCCTTGCTTTTCAGTCTCAGTGACGCTCAAAATGATACATAGATAAAGTGGTAGAGTTAAAAGAGTGTAGTTGTGCTCCTCTTTGATCACCTGTGCTTCACAAGCTTTGAAAACAGCTGTCAGTTCCCAACTCTTGAAAATACTTCCATACAGCTGACATGTTGGAGCTCATTGTTGGCATACTTAAGCTGTCTGTGCATGTGCACAATCAATGAATCATCTTTACATGTCAGAGAACTTTTAACATCTGTAGATACTGAAATTATGCTAATAATATTGTGCCATCCTTTTCAGAATCAGAATCAGAATCAGAATCAGAATCAGCTTTATTCACTCACCAAATTCAAATCCGGACTCAAAACACACCTATTTACAAAGGCTTTTAAACTATAATTGATTGATTTTTTTTCTTGTTTTGTTTTATTTTGCTGCCTTGCTTTTATTTGCTTTCTTCACTGTTCTCCTTTTGCTTCCTATTGTAAAATTGTATTTTCATGTAAAGCGCTTGGAGAACCTTTTAAAGCGCTTTTATAAATAAAATGTATTATTATTATTATTATTATTATTCGCCAAGAATGCTTGAACACACAAGGAATTTGACTTTAGTAAACTGTGCTCTCTTTGTACAAGGCATAAGAATAAGAATAAGAATAAGACCTACAATAAAAAATAAAATAAAATATAATAACAGTAAAATCAGCTATAAATACAAAGAAACAACAAATAGGCTTGACTAATATGTACAGGCTAAAATAATATGATAAAGTGCAGTGGTGAGTTGCACAGTTAGTTTTTACATTATCAAAATAGAAGTTAAATAATACAAAAAATAGAAATATGGAATTCTGCTTGGAGAATTGTTGCATTGTATATTTATAGAGAGTATTGATCCAACAGGTATGACACTGTTATGGTTTAGTGTTCATCAGAGTGACAGCCTGGGGGAAGAAACTGTTCTTATGGCGGGTTGTTTTGGCGCACAGTGATCTGTAGCGCCTGCCGGAGGGGAGGAGTTTGAAGAATTTGTGTCCAGGGTGTGAGGGGTCAGCGGTGATGCTACCTGCCCGTTTCCTGGCCCGGGACCGGTACAAGTCCTGGATGGGGGGCAGGTCGACACCGATGATTTTTTCTGCAGTCCTTATAGGCCGTTGCAGTCTGTGTTTGTCTAGTTTGGTTGCAGAGCCAAACCAGACAGTAATGGAGGTGCACAGAACAGACTGGATGATGGAGGTGTAGAACATGATCAGCAGCTCCTGGGGCAGGTTGAACTTCCTGAGCTGACGCAGGAAGTACATCCTCTGCTGGGCCTTTTTTCTGATAGTGTCTATGTGGGAGGTCCACCTCAGGTCCCGGGAAATAGTGGATCCCAGGAACCTGAAAGAGTCCACAGTGGACACAGTGCTGTTCAGGATGGTGAGGGGGGGGGGGGGGGGGGGGGGGGGGCTTCTCCTGATGTCCACTGTCATCTCTACCGTCTTGAGCGGGTTCAGCTTAAAATTAGACATGAAATACAAAGTTTAAAGCAGTTGTGAGGACGTTTCCGTTTGTGTGGACTTTGGCGCCCCCTGTGGACAATGTATGTAGTACCATTTAGACCTCTGATTATCTGGACAGTAAAAAAGTGAGCTGGATTACCTGGAAAAATGGTGGATTTTCAAATACAAAGTGACCTGATCCAGATTACACTTCCTTCTCACCTGGGCTCAGACTGAAAAGGAGTTGACCAAAAAAAGTGTACGCAGCTTGAGGATGGGATATTATCTTCATAAGCAAGTTAACCAGGGTGTCATATAACTTTAAATGATTTCCACATTGCACCCTGTTGTTTATAAAGTAACCCAGGATGAACAAACACTTGATCAAGAGAGACAGTATTTTTACACAATAATTGACCAGAAACTATTGAATTTTCAGGCTAACTGGTTATGGTATCAGAACAGTGCATGAAGTAGCACACATGTTAATACCTGATATCACCGTCTAGGAATTATCAGAGATGGTATTTGAACACATATGGCCTTTTACTTTGGTAAAGCCATTGTAGGGCGGAGAAAGCTGAAGAAAACCCCTGTAGCTTGGTTGCAATCTGCTTGCTCTGAGCTCCTTCAGAGGACTTAAAGGTGCAAAAAAAGTTTAAATCACAAGCTTCCTTGTTAGAGATGAAGTATAGACGCCAACATCTGCTACCTGACAGGTTTTAAAACCAGACCTAAGAAAATATCTAAGTAAGAAAAAACGGTTTTCGACACTGAGCGCTACATTTGGCTTATCGAAGAGTCAAACTAAACTCTGAGGGATCTTTATGAGAGCAGCCTCTGATCTGTGGAGGCAGCAGCCAATGGAAAAGACAATTTCTCCAGCAGGACCAATAAAATCTCACAGAGCGTTTTTCATGTGTGAGAGGCAACTGAGAACAGAGTACAGTAAACAGAGCAGCTCCATCACATCTGCACTCATCTATTACCGCAGCAGAGGAACCATGCGTGTTATATATGAGCTCATTTAGTCCCATTTAGCAGCTGATAAAAGCATTTGGGGATGAATGCTGGAGCCCCGGGCGGCCTGGAGGAGTCCCTCACCTCATCTGGGATCAGTCTCTGAGCGCTCTCCGTGGAGCCGTTTGAGACGTTCGGTTGGACGGCTGCAGGGGAAAGTGTGGGCAGACCGAGACACGCGCAGATGAGCCGGATCAAAGGTGCTGCTGGCCGGAGTTTAACACTGGAAAAACCATCGGGCCAGAGAAGAAGAAAAGACAGAAAGGAGGGGAAGTGGAGGTGTGGAGGAGGGTGGGAGGGGGAGGTGTATTAATGGTCCACTTTATTGCCCTGTACTGCTAAAATTAAGAGCTCTAGTTTCATGACAGCACTTGAAGTGTACATGCTCGACTTGTTCTTCCAGCGCTGGTTTCAGTTACTGTTTCAGTTTTCAGCGACCCTAGAAGAAGAGTTGAGTGACGAACTGAAGGAGGAGGATGAGGAAAAGACAGATTTCATTCAGGAGGACTCTCATTCTGGGGCAGGTGGTCAAAAAAATGACTACTGACATTAAGAGTACAGTTCTTTTACTGTCCCAAACACAGTTTTTATTGTAACAGGGCTGAGGAGATACTGCTCACTTTGAGCCTGATGTAATTATTGTTGGTGTCATAAACATGATTGAATCCTAGAGGAGATACCAGCTGTAGGTTTATTCATGTTCATTTCCTGATTGTCTTATTTGTCTGATCTTTAAACACCCATTCAGACTTCTGAGAGAACTCTTCTCTGCTTCAAGCAATATAACAGCTCATTAGGATGATTGATGGGTGTTGGGGTGAAAAGTTGACAGTCAGACAAGGCAAAGGGTGACATCAACATCCAGTACAACAGGAGAAACATTTTCACAGTACACCTCATTGAAAATGATAAAGCCTAGAACAGAATACATTTGGGGACAAGGGATAGACACAGCAATACAACCTCTTCCTGATCACTGCGACTATTATCGTATTACTCAAAAGAATTCATTATTTGCATGCAATAAGCTAGATTTCGTGGTATGTCTCTGTTGGAGCTCCCTGCCATTCCATATGCCTACATGGAATGCCAAAGCCTGAGGTGGGGAGGGCACACCTCTCTTTTTTCATGTGAATACATGTAAAGCCAAGACAGGGAGACAAGCAGCAGGGATTGGTGTGAGAGTAACGGTTGTGTTAGGGTTGGGTTGGGGTGGGCAAGGATTAGTATTGGATTGGGGTTAAGGTTCGGGTTGGGTTTGGGTTAAGGTTGGGGTAAGGGTTGGGGTTATGTGGGGGTTGGGGTTAGGGTTAGGGCTAGAGTTGGAGTCGGGTTAGGGTTTACATTGGGGTTAGGGTTGGTGTTAGGGTCAGTGTTAAGGTTGGGTCAGGGTTGGGGTTAGGGTTGGTGTTTGGGTTGGGGTTAGGGTTAGGATAAAGGTTGGTGTTAGGGTTGGGGTTAGGGTTAGGATAAAGGTTGGGTTTAGGGTTGGGGTTAGGGTTAGGATAAAGGTTGGGTTTAGGGTTTACATTGGGATTAGAATAAGGGTTGGGGTTAGGGTTGGGGTTAGGGTTAGGGTTGGGGTTGGGGTTTAGGTCAGTGTTAAGGTTGGTGTTAGGGTTGGGATTAGGGTTAGGGTTGGGGTTAGGGTTAGGGTTAGGGTTAGGGTTGGGGTTAGGGTTAGGGTTAGGGTTGGGGTTTAGGTCAGTGTTAAGGTTGGTGTTAGGGTTGGGATTAGGGTTAGGGTTGGGTTAGGATAAGGGTTGGGGTTAGGGTTAGGGTTGGTGTTAGGGTCAGTGTTAAGGTTGGTGTTAGGGTTGGGTTTAGGGTTGGGGTTTAGGTCAGTGTTAAGGTAGGTGTTAGGGTTGGGTTTAGGGTTGGGGTTTGGGTTTATAACTGGTGTAAGTCATGGGAGTTATAATTTGTTATGGAAACAAGAAATCAAAAGACCCATTTGTTAGTTTTGAATTGAGGTTTAATTTATTGTAAATCGTACTCTCATAAGGCAATATGTTTACTGCTAATAACACTTCAAAAACATTTCTACAAATTGTTATGAACGCTTCCAATCTCTTACAAGAACTGTTATAAAGCCTTATATTTAAAGTATGTGCATTTATATGACCTTATAAATGTGCTTATGATGCATTATAAGTGGTGGGTTCATAGAAAGTGTTACCGTGTTTTCTTTTGATGGACATGGCTAGCAGTCCCCCTGCTTTCAGTCAAGCAATGCTAAGCTAAACAGCCTGGACTCCTCTCTGTGCTGGACAGGGATTATTCTGATCCTCTTCTTCTTCTTGTCTGATTCTTGGAAAAACAGCTAACCAGAGGATTTTCCAAAATGTCATATTGTGCCTCTTAAATTTCCCTATTCTGCGTTTTTATTGTAGCTGAGTATCAGAGACCCCCTCAGTCATCTCTCTGCTCTTCATCGGTCACAGCTCGTGTAAGCCGATCAGCTGCTGGACGTCCTCTGCAGCCTCCCCGGTGACTTATCAATTGTCTGTTCCTTAATCCTGAGCTCTCTGAATACCTCATTTCCCAGAAGTCAGTCTGAGCCCCTGCAGACAGGCGGGAGCCATCCTCCACTAAAATCACGAATATGATCATGAATCTGTGGAACAGTTGGACAGGTAGCCCGATCAGGAAAGAGCAGCGTCTTTACTGTCACTGAGGCCAGTAAGTGGGTGTGAGGTGACAGTCCACAGACTCTGTCGCACCTCTTTAGGTCTGTCCTGGAGTGAGACGGGTTGTTTAAATCCGCCCACGTCGCTGGTTTTTACATCAGACTCCTCATCGTCTTCATCCCCTGACACAGATCGTCCTGCTCCGTCAGAGGAACACAGACTTTTATGACTTTTATCATGTAAGCTAAGAGCCGGCCCTCATGGGAAACTCATTCATACGAGTACTGATATCTTCTCAATGAATGTGGAACCTACATATAAAACTTTATTGATCCCGAATTTAGGATTATTGTTTAATGATAAAACAAAACGTAGCGAAACTGAAACTATTGCTAAAAACTACACTGCAAAAACGCAAAATCTTACCAAGTGAAATTGTCTCATTTTTAGTCAAAATGTCTTCTCCCACATGATTTAAGATAAATTTACTTAACAAGTAACATTTGAGCAAGATAGAGGGACTTGTTTTAAGACATCTTAAATATCTTGTTAAGTCAAACCATCTTTAAATGATCTTGTTTTGAGTTTTAATTTAGAAGAAACAAGGTTTATTTTACATTTCATACATTTTTCAAGCTGAGATCTTATTTGGAGAAGAGGGATAATCTTGATTTAAGACAAACCCTTTACTTGATTTAAGTAAATGCATTTTATTGGAGAATCTATCAGAAAACAGATCCATTGATAAAAGAAAGAAAGAAAGAAAAGTAGTTTTTTTTAAGGGTGGGTTTTCAGTTTTCAGGCACTGTTTCTTCAAAATCAGATCAAAATATACATCCTCAAACTACATGCACACAATGAAACACCTACTTTAGAGCATAGCTGGCTTATCCTAAAAAACAACATGACTGAATATTAGTATATCCAGCTCATTATGAGAAGACATTATATCTCAAAATGCTCAAATTAAACTTTGTTATCCTATTTCAAGTACAAGATGGTCTTAAACCTAGAGATGTGCCGCTATAATACAACTCCAATTAAGGTGAATATATCTCAAATGAAGAAGATGACATGAAATGTATTAGTGCAAAAATATCTTTTTGAGTGAAAAAATACTAATTGTTAGCATTCCTGGCTTATTCTGAGACACTAAGCTTTAAAATACTGGTCAAATATTGCTTAAAATAAGTTTTACCTGCTAATTTTAAGATCGCAGTTTTCTTAATATTCCGTCTTATTTTAAGAAATCTTGCCAAGCAAATCTTCCCTTGTTCTATTGGCAGATTTTTTGCTTATTTCAAGGTAAAAGTACCTTGAAATAAGTTTTTGTTCTTGTTTTTGGAGGGGCATTTTTTTTCCAGTGTAGAATCAGGATGTAAGTTTGACCATGTGTTCAAATTTCTGTCAAACACAAACCATTAAGATAAAAACAACCTCCAGAAACAAAGCAAGTTGCATAAGATAAAACACATTTGAAAAGCCAAAACTATAATCCACCTTCAGAACCTGCTTCTTGGTTTGATCAGAAACACCTATAAAACATGGCGCCCAGTTCTTCTTTGCAGCTCAGCTTCCAACAAGACAAGCGGAAAGTGAACATTGTCTAGTTTTAATGTTACATAACTTTTTCCCTATTGTGACCGAGGAACAATCTTCAAACTCAAAACCTTGACACCACATCCTCAGGTTGTTGTTCACTGCAGCTGTGCAGCAGCAGGATGGAGGTGTGCGGTGATGGGTTGTTTTCCCTGCAGCTCATCCTGAAGCTGCCTAACCAGACGCTCTCTGTGTGGCCTCCTTATTGTTCTTAACGGAGCTCCAGATTTTGAACACAGAAGTCTCCCAGGGTGCAGGTGAAGTCCACCTCATGCATGAAGAAATGGACAACTTGACCCTCTGCCGGATGAACATGACCGTCTTCAGAGACAGAGATACGGAACCCCCATCTTTCTTCCTGAGAGTCACGCCTCATCACAAACTCCACCTGGTGGAGTATTTTTAGAGGGGAAATACCCCTTAAGGAGCTCATTAATCAACAAGGAGCTAAATTTAGTTTGACATGACATCACCACAAGACTGACAGGGGACCTCTGTTGCAAAAGGGATTCCACTTAAACGTTCATTTATCATCTTTAAACATATGTGCTCCATCTGCCTCAAGAGCTTTAGTTTCAAAACAAATTAGTGGCACCAAAGTTGGAGAGAACTTTAAGTTCAAGTTGTATTTTAATCCTTCCATTGTTTTTTGGCCTTGAAATGTTGCACTGACTGGATTGTCTTCCCCAGCTCTTGTTTTGATTGGTTTTAAAACTTATAAAGACCGGCCAACTGCTTCCAGTATTATTGCAAATAAAACCAAGATGGCTGCCAACACATATTTGGTCTAAAGTCATTACCTATTTGCATAAAATTAGCTTATAAAAACCTGATACATCTTTCCAACATTGGATTATTGGTGTGTGTCATGAGTTGATGTTTGGTTCAGTTTTTCCATGTGTTTCATGCCTTGGTTTCTCCTGTGTTTATTCTGTGTCAGTTGTCCTTTGTGTCCTTTGTGTGTTTTGTGATCCGGGTCTCTTTTTGTACTTTCTGGTGTTTCTTAGTCTTGTCTTGTGCTCTCTGTTTTGTAGTTCTGAATCCCTTTCGTTTCCAGGTTAGTTAATTTCTGCCCTTGTGTTTCCCTCCTTGTTGATTAACCTTATTAGTTTCACCTATTCCACACCTGTGTTAATTACTGTGTATTTAGTTCCTCTGTTTCCCCTGTCTCTCGTCAGATCATTGTATGTCTTCCCACCCACATGTCTCCGGTGTTTTTGTTCAACAGTCAGTAAGTTGTGGTTTATTAAATTATTATTTTGAATCTGCATTTTGGGTCCTCTACTTTTTACTTTTCTCCATACGGGACATGTGTGGGTTTGATCATGCCGGGGTTTCCCAACAACTTTCCTCATTCATGAATTCGTCCATTACTGGAACATGAATCCATAAATGGTTTCAGCTATGAGCTGTCAAAGAGTTGGATAAAAATACACACCAAAATTTCCCCCAATTTCCTTAACCCCGATTTTCTTCTATTGCCAGTCCAAAGTTCAAAATCAAAGACTTTTTATTTACCAAATCACAAAAAATACATCAAAACCTCAGACTTCAGAGACTGGAAGTAGAACATGTTTGACTTTCCTGCTTGAAAAATGGCGCCAAAGTGATTCAACAACTGTTGTGAATGTTTTGATATTTCTAGCTTTGAAACAATGATGACCAGCTCCCTCCTCTGCCTCTGAGCGTGGGTGTTCAGGATAAACAGGACTGAGTTTCACCATTATCATTCACATGAATCCACTTCTGAACCAGCATATAGCTGCTGGTGAGGCTAAAACACCTATAAAACCAGTGAAAACATCCAGTGCCAATATTTAAGGCCAAAGCAGATATTAGTGTAGAAATGTGTTTTCAGATTAGTCCAATATAAATGTTCTATCAAATGACTGGATTATTATAGGGCTGTGTGTTTAACCCACAATGCCAACAACTTCTTTTATGAAGCTTTTCAGGTATTAATGATTAAAAAAACTCTCCTGTGTGGAGATTTTTACTGACGTTGGGGGAGAATGAGCCACCCAGCAGCGTAAATATGGTTTCAACAAGGAGTTATTCTGCAGCAGAAGAAAGCCTCCATAGATTGGTTTACACCTGAACCACCACATGTGGCTCCTCTCTCTGGATCCACGTATTGGCTTTGATTACTGTAATTGGTTCTGAGGCCCAGCAGAAACCAGCAGGACCAGTAAAAAGTGCCCCCTCTCTAAAGCCATTAACCCTGTCATAACGAGTGGGGTGGGGGGGGGCAGTTAAAGTGGCTCCCAATTAGCTGAATGAAGAAAAGCCGAGCGGCCTCTTACCTCCATGTTTAAGGAAATAAAAGCAGAGAGGACGACGCACAAAAGAGTGTCTGTAACAGGAAACTGAACGCTGCCACCGGCCAATGAAAACACTTGGCCTCATGTTTAAATCAGAACCACATGCAGGTGGAAAGAACCGGAGAGGACCGTAATAATCAGGAGGTTCTACTTCCTGTCTGCTGATTGGGGGGGGGGGCGGCCTCTGGGAATAGAGGCAGCTGGGGGTCCAATGGCCAATCAACAGGTAGGCAGAGTCCAACTAACGAGCCAATCAAATTAGTGTGCACAGTGGCTCAATGTGGATTTTGGAGCTAATGGCTGTGTATGCAATTTTATAGATTTTGAAAACAAATACTTCAAAAGATCTGGAGGTGAACCGGTTAACAGAGCAGAACAACACCTCTGCAATCTCATAAAATCCCATTTTATTCCATTCAGCAACATTTATGGAGACTTTTTCTGAATATAATTGGTTTTCTTGGGCAATAAGTTTTGTTGTTATGGCAGCATTAACAGTTCTAGTCAACACATTACATAAGTCAGATATAATTGCAATGAGTAAGAAAATTGTTTTATGTTAACTATCAATGCTTCCTCCCTCAGCAGCTGTACATGTTACCTGTTGGATGGAGGTCTGGGTATATTGTCCATTCTTTTGCATTCACACCACTTTAATGCACTCAGATGAAGTCAATCACCTGCTGCTCCCTTCCTTCCTTGGAGGAACTCTACGGCTCGCACTGCTTCAGGAAGGCAAAACAAATCCTAAGAGATCCAGCTCATCCTGGACATGCTCTCAACACTGCTTGAGTTTGGGCTTTTTGAATAGTGACTTGTGTGCAATATAGTCAAGTGCAATACACAAGTGCAATGATAAAAAACTGTGCAATAATAAGACTCTGTGATTTGATTTGTGTTGTGTGTGTATGACATTTTTTTTTATTACTTTTAATACCTTGATTGTTGTTGGTTTTGTCTCTTTTAAATGGCACCTAATGAGGATAGCACCTTTCAAATGTGTTGTACTTGTTGCAATGACAATGAAGGCATTTTATTCTATTCTATTCTATTCTATTCTATTCTATAGCTATTTGTAGATTAATTAGTGCCAATTTAGAAAAACTGCTCTTTGGATCTATTTGGGATTCAGGAGGGATTTGTTGCAAACACTATCATACATTCATTAACAACCACCAAAAGTTATATTTGTGGCAGCAATTTGATCTGTTGTTCCAACAATTGTAAGTTAAACATCAGAGATTTTAAATGAATACACATTGAAGAGTAATCCAACAAGGATGTGATCTTGCATGTTTGAGACAGTATTTGGATTGATGCATCCTGTTGATCCAGGTTTGACATTTTGCAGATGACACTGTGTTGTGCATCTGGAATCAGACAGACTCCCCTCAACTAAATACCAAGGCTCATGCTTTAACATATGCAAGCTTCAAAACAACAAAGACCAAAGGTTGTTGGTTTGTTTGTCTTTCAGTAAAGTCAATCATCAGGTCCATTTCCATCCTCCTGACTCTCAGTTCCCACCACTGACGTTTCCACAGTAAAAAGGTGCTAAATCCGGACCTGCAGCACAGATGTTTATTGAGTCGGTAAGGTTTATTTTTAGACCAAAGCGGGTTCAAAGGTCGACTTCGTGAGCCTTATGCTTGCCACATCTGCCTGGGAGAGGAGTCTGGAAAACCAATCAGAGGTGAGGACAGACCTCGAAAAACACAAACAAACTTCTACAGAGAGCTAATGATCTTTTAATGTTGTTTCAGAGAACTCATTCTGTTCCTGCAGAAATACAGGGTCTACTAAGACATCATTATTTATGTTAAAGTCCTGCGAAGTTGCTTTTAGTCAATGCAAGTTGAAAGAAGCATTCATTTGTTTGGGGCAAAACCACTCCATGGATAAAATCTGTATCTTTACCCTACAGAACTAAGGAGTTGTTTGTCTACCGCTTACTTTAACAGTTAGTGTGTAATTCCAAAACTTTATTTGCCCTAAGATTAAAAAAGAATGGATTCCAGAAACAGAATAATCCAAAAGTATGATAATAGAAATGCAGCCGGAGCAAAGATTCATAAAGAAAGACTGTCTTGAAAACTACGTAGGGCTCTGGCTGATCAGCTGCACAACAAGCAGCTCCTGTACCTTTAATAACATCTTCATACGCACAACATTGAGTGAAAGGCCTGCAGAAAATGATTGACTCCAGTTTGAACCCGCTCTTGTCACAGTTGAATATTATTGTATATATCTTTCTGTGTTCTGCAGTTTGCCTCCACATGGAGTCAGATGTCAGAGTGTTGTTTCCATGTAGCTGCGGCCGATCTCCGCAGAGGAAACTTTGCGTTCTGGGAAAGCCCCCGACCCCTCTGACACATGTCCCCCTCCTCTGTAATTGCGCCAATTACTTTTCCATAACAGCCCTGAAACACTTATGTATGTGGTTAGAATAACAATTTCCAACAGAAACACTTGTTCATTCATAAGGTCCCGAGCGGAGCAGAGCAGAGGAGAGGAGAGGGGGGATCCTCTGCAGACGTCACAGAGCTGAACGCCCTGCTGTGGAGGAGAGCTGTAGTTACATCACAGGTTAGAGCTGCTGTTTGTCTCAGGACCGCTGAACCTCCTGATTTATTACTACCAGGAGGACAAC
Organism: Notolabrus celidotus; assembly: GCF_009762535.1. Taxonomy (NCBI): domain Eukaryota; kingdom Metazoa; phylum Chordata; class Actinopteri; order Labriformes; family Labridae; genus Notolabrus; species Notolabrus celidotus. The sequence goes on from NC_048292.1 coordinate 6,405,465, forward strand.
CTGATGAAAACAACTCGAGGGGTTTTAATAAACTCAAGGTGGACTATCATGAGTCTCACTGGATGTTCTTTTGTTAAATGAACAACTAAAAAAAGGCTTACAGTATTCATCAAAAAGAGATTTAATGTTAAAATTCCTGCTCTCAAACAGACTAACTCTAACATTTTAATGTTTTTCCCTCATGGGGAAAATTCAAGTTTTATACCCTGGGTTTTTTTGATCATGCTACACTCATAGGTTTTTATACATACACAAACATCCTACGGCCATGCATTTAAGGAGAGATGTTAGAGTGAGGACACTGCATCAACCAGCACCACCTGAGTAGTTGGGGGTTCAGTGCCTTGCTCAAGGACACCCAGCAGTGCCCAGGCAAATGTGTAAGCACCTCTCCAGCCACTGGTCCAATTGCCAAACTTGGTCCATGCCGGGACCAAGATCCACCATTGCCGCCCTCTAGATCATCCCCCATCAGGGCAAACCTCTTTAGATGTCCACAAATGAGGTTTCATTACAAAGTCTCAGCATTGTTTTTAATCCTTAGCATAGTTTTGAATATTTATTAAATAATGGGCATAACATCTAAAAGTAAAGATTAAAATGTATATTTCCTATTTAACCCTCCTGTTATGTTGCGGGTCAAATTGACCCTTTTATTAGTCTATTTTTAGGCAATATATGCCTTCAAACCCAGCTAAATGCAGCATGTGACGGAAGAGGCATTGTGTTAAAGCTGGGGTTGGCAGTCTCGGAAAACTAGCATGAATTTGAATGTAGCATGTCCTCATGACTCCGTCTAACCCCTCCCCTCCTCCCTCAGAGCTCCTCCAAAACGACGCCCCCCCGCTCACATGCACGACCGCCGCTGACTTGCGACCATATGATGGTGACTGATTCAAAACCGGTCCTCACCAAAATATTATCATAGTGAAAGTTAAAAACACAAACAAACATGGCTGCTGTTAGTACTCACAACTGTCATTCTAGCATTATCCAGTTGCACTGGTGACACGATATCAGGAGAAAAGTTATAACACATATAAAACTGTAACAACTCTACTGTTTGTTAAACGTATTCAGTGTAGATGCTCTTAATTCCTACAATGTTGACGGTTAGTGAAGGCATCAGGAGAGGTGTAGAGTGTGCGAGCAGGAGAGAGGAGAGACAAGAGGAGAAGTTCTTCATTCATTCAAACATTGATTGTTGTTTTGTTGGTTGTCGTGATCACGGCCGACAGTGACCAGTTATTAAAACTCAACGTGTTCACGAATCGGCTCGTCATCCCTACAGCGTCCAGACAGACGCTACAGTACATCTACATTTTCTGTAGGACTTAGTAAATGTCATTCATTCTTCTGCTTGTCAGAGCCCCCGTGGTGAGAGCTTTTTAGACTCTGATCCGGACTACAGTCCTGAGCAAAGCACCTCATCAGGTCAGAGGGGACAGGCCTGAGGTCGAGCGAGAGGGGCAGTCAGTAGAGTCAGGGGAAGCAGCGGCAGGAGACGGAGACTATGAGTGCACGCCGGGGAAATGTACGCGCAGGAGGCGGGCAGAACGGCAGGACGGGATTTGAATGGTTTAAAATTTTGGCACCCAAAAAAGGCTGATTGGTTGGTGTTTTCCCAGGTTTACTCCGGCTGTAGATAGCAGCTTTTCTTCACTCTTTTTTAAGAACACATCATGTAATGATTACCATCAGGACATAAAGATCATTTTAACCAGTATAACAAAAAGTGTATCTAAATCTGATTACCAACCCCAGCTTTAATTTATCAACATCACTTCATTAAAAAAAAAAAAAAAAAAAATTAAGATAAACAAAAATCTATGGCATGTCAAACTTTTGTATTTATAATTAGGACTTTACAATGTACATTAAAAAACGTTGTAACATTAATTTTAATGAAAAAGGAGTGAGTTATCCTCATTGAACCATGATCTGTGAGGACTAAAGAACACCAACAGACTAAATCTTGATTGAAAAAAGGAAGTTTCCTTGTAAAAGGCTGTTTCAAATCTGAGGACTGAGACATCCTCAAAGGCCACTCGATGGTAAAATATGTAGAAAATAAATTTTCATTGAGAGAATTCATACGTTTGTAGTTTATCTATGATACCTGTTTGTGTTTATGTACTTTTATGTAACGAGCAGAACTAGATGAAGCCAGGGACGATATATAGTGAATGGGTTGTTATGCAAATTACAACCCTGACAGGGTGAGCAGGAACTGCAACTGGAACTGGTTCAAGTTACTTTGTAAAGACCAGCAACTTAAATGTTGCTCCGCTTCTCTCTCTCAGAGATGGTTGGAGCCCAGCAGCTCCTCAGGCTGTTCTCACATCTGCCTGCTAACAGTCAGAGGTGATAAGTACAAGACTCCTTTCTGCAAAATGATTAAACATGACATGTATGTGATCAGGTTGTCAATTTTGTTGCTGAAATTAAATCACCATTGTTACAAAACTATTTGACCATTGAGAATCAAGTATTATGAGAAGCTGGGGAATAAGAAAGAAAGCCAGGAAATGAAAGTCTGCTGTTTTGAAACTTTGTAAAAAGACTTGTTTGTTAATAACTGTAGTAATAATAACCTCTATCTATGTAGTGCTTGTCTGTACAAAATTACAAAGTGACAAAGGGTTCAAAAATATATTTTAAAAAGCTAAAATTCACTTTAAAACAAATAAAAAATGGAAAATAATTTACCCAGAGATTAAAGCTTTTTTTATAACGGTATTAAAGAAGACTTTAAGTTCACTTAAATGTTTTCTTGTTTTTTGCTGCATTGAGCTCAGGTTTCCAGTCCTATTCTAAAATTGTTATAATTTAAAATAGACATTATACAACGATAATCATTATAAAGGACACTTCCTCTTCTGTTTGTCCTCTCTGTGACATTAATATAAAGCAGGAAGCGTCTTCTTGTTGTTGCTCGGTATCAAACTGTGACACATGAATCTTTAAACACCTGCATGTTTCCTGTTTATGTTCACATCTCGCTGCTTTATATCACTCAACAACTGAACCAGTTTCTGTCCTAACAGGTCACTGAGAGAAAACACTCAGAAGTCTGCTTCCTGTCCAACTCACCACCTGTACCCACCTGTCCACCAAACAGTGATGTCATCGCAAACAACATTCACGAGGTGTGGAAGAAGTTATGTAAGTCTGCCTTTTGGAAGGTGAGCGCAGAGCTGCTGGACGTTTAAATAACTTTATTAATACCATCTGAGGGTGACATCATGCTAAACAGTCTGATTTGATTGGCTGATGAGGTGATAAGGAGTCTGTTTATGTTGGTGAATAGAGCAGCGTGATGACAGTTCAGGTCGCACACCCATCTGGAAACACTGAGAGAGGCACGTACAGCAGGTCACCAGGTCTGTCTTTCACCAGGCTGCTGCAAGAACAGTTACAGTGTAATCTCAGTGTTCTCTAATATCATTCAATAAATCTGAGAACATTCAATATTTAATAACTTCTTCAATTTTACAGACCAAGTATCTTTACCACTCAATAAAATACTTGAGTGATGGTTTTCATAAAATATACCAAAAAGGATTGTTTTCAGTTTATCCTTCTGTGGCTGTTTCAAGGCCCCCCTATTGTCTATTTCAAGCTAGATTAAAGATTGTTTGCATATCTGTTTTAAAGCACAGTTTCAAATCTATTTTAAAGTACCCTTTTGTGTCATTTAATCTCTCACTATGTTGCATAATACCATTCAGATTCTGTTTCAAGTTAGAATCAGTTTCCAGGCTCCCTTAAGTGTTGGTCATGAGATATCTTCAACATCTGTTTCACTTAATCATCTAAGGCATGTTCATTTTTTTTCTTTCGTAGCTGTTTTAAGGTACCCCTAAATGTCTGTTTGAATGTCACCTTTAACTTCTGTTTTAAAGGACCTGTTTGTATATTTGTAAGGGTCTCCTTTCCTCTGTTTGACACTTATTTAAATGCCTTTTTCAAATCAACATCTATATCAAAGTACCTTTATTTGATGTTTTCAAGTTCAGCATCTGTTTCTGTGTACCATATAGAGTCTGTATCAATTTATCCTTCAGTGGCTGTTTCAAGGTTCCCTTTAGTGTCTTACTTAAGCTAGACTTCATCAAGGTAGGTTTAGCGTCTGAATTAAGGCAATATCTATTTTCCGTGTTGAGGTACCCTTTGTATATATTTTTTTCAAGTTGTACTGTAGTCATTGTTTTACATTACCCTTCAAAGTCTGCTTCAGTTAACCCTTACCATGTAACATGTCTGTGTACCATATAGAGTCTGAATCAATTTACTCTTTAATGTCTCTTTTAAGATTCCTGTAGTTTATCTTTAAGCTAGCCTTAAGGGTTAGCATCAAGGTAGGTTTAGCATCTGAATTAAGGCAATTTTAAGAATCCATTTTGAGGTACCCTTTGTTTCATTTTTTCAAGATTTTCTTCAGTCACTGTTATAATTACCCTTCAAAGATTGTTTCAGTCAACCCTTACCATGTATCATATCTGTGTACCTTATAGAGTCTGTATCAATTTACTCTTAAGTGTCTGTTTTAAAATTCCTGTAGTATATTTCTAAGCTAGACTTAAGGGTTAGCATCAAGGTAGGTAGAGCATCTGAATTAAGGCACTGTTTATTTTCCGTGTCAAGGTACCCTTGTTGTTTTCAAGTTGTTCTTTTGTCATTGTTTAACATTACCCTTCAAGGTCTGTTTCAATTAACCCTTACTATATCTGTGTACCATATACAGTATGTATTAATGTACCCTTCTGTGGCTGTTTCAAGGTTCCCTGGAGTGTCTTTTTAAGCTAACCTCAAGGGATAGCATCAAGGTAGGTTTAGTATCCGAATTAAGACAATGTTCACTTTCCGTGTCGAGGTACCCTTTGCTTTTTGTTTTTTTTAAATTTGTTCTTTAGGCACTGTTTCTATATTAACCGTCAAGGTTTTGCCAATTAACCCTGACATGCTAGTTTTGAGGCATCATCCATTGTATTGTATTGTTAATGATCTTCAGTCTGTCTTGAAGTTTGAGCATGTTTTAAGGTACCCTATCTAGCTACTTCAAGGTTTGATTATGTATCTAATTAAGATTCTTTTTTGATTCTCTAATGTGTCAGTTAAGTGTCTTCATATGATTTTGGAGAGAGGAGGCTTGCTGTCCCACTTCTCAAGGCCTTTTGTCACGTTGGGGGGGAAATAAAGGAGGACCCAAGTGCAAATTCTAAAATAAAAAGGTACAAACTTAAATATCCAAAAACTAAATCCAAAAGGAAACGGTAGGGAAAACACAGGGACACAGAAAAAGACAGAACACAAGAGAGAGGAACAATGATCCAACGCAGAGTAATTAACACAGGTGTGGAACACAGGACACAGGTGAGGCAAATCAGGTAAATCAAAAAGGAGGGAAACACACAAGGAAAGGGAAGTAAAACTAAACTGGAAACACAGGGATCAAGAATTACAAACTAAAAAAAAGGAAACACAAGAAAATACAAGAGACATGGATCACTGAACACACAAGGGAGACAAAGGATAACTAATAGGCCTACAAAATAAACACGGGGAGCAACCAAGGCATGAAACACAAGGAAAAAACTAAACTAAACATGAACTCATGACAGCCTTACCTCTTCCAGTAACAATTAAATCCACTAAGTGGGCTCAATGAAAGATGTAAAACTGTTTCACAACCAGTCCCCTGATGTGGTTTACTGGAGCTGAATCCCTTGTTGCATATTAAGCATTGGAACTTTTGGAGCCACAGTCACGTACATGACCGGATCATAACGTCTCTTTCTATAAATAGAAACCTATTAATTAAAAATAACGACCCATTATGTTGTGTCTATTAACAAAGGTACAGCTCAGTCATCATGCTGGTATCAGGAATCAGTCTAGATCCAGTAATTTGTCCTCTGATATCCGCCTGTTCCTCAAGCTGAGGACAACTTCAGTTTTTCCTGGAAATCAAACAGAGAAACTGAGTTTGTGATATCTTTTAGGGTGAAGGTGGAGTCCATTAGGAAAGATCGCTGAGAGATGTTTCCACCCAAAACAATTAAAATACTCTAAATAAATAAGATTACTCCTCCTAATGAGCTTAAAGCTTCATTTCTGTTGACTATTTTTATCTCTTGTTTCCTCCTCCTTGGATAGATTTTAAAACATCAATTATTTAACTAATGAGTTGTTTTGTCACAGGGATCATCACTGTGTTATTCCTCTACAACCCTCTTCTCTCTCCACTGCAGGTTGCACTCTCATTTAAGAAACCTTTATTTAGAGTTTAACCCTCCTGTTATGTTTGTTTCTCAGGAACAGAAATAATGTTCCTGGGTCAACTTGACCCGGGGCATATTTAATCATCCAAAAGTGTCAGAACCCAAAAAATCCCAATACAATTTTTATTAATCTCAACATTAACTCCATTACTAACCATTTAAATCAATATTTAGTGCATTGGTGTTCTTTCATTCTCACAGATCATGGTTCAATGAGGATAACTCACTTGTTTTTCATTTGTGTGTTCATGATTGGGGTGAAATATGTCACACAGTTGCAAAAAAACAATTATTCGTTCCCTGTTAGCCTCCACTTTGACTGCCGGGTCAAGTTGACCCAAAAACAGTATCTTCTATGTCATATAAACATGCAGGGGGGGTTGCAAATATGTTAAATGAACTTTATTTATTTATGTTGATTACGTTAATTAATCCAAGCAGAAGAAGTTTCATACCATAAAAATACTTTAACCATTTGTATTTATTTTTTTAACTTTAAAATGGATCAATCTGACCCGGGACATAAAAGGAGGGTGAATCAGTGCCGTATCTTCAAAAACACACCATAAGAGCAGTACAGGACAGTATGTGGAGGCTTATCATGGTGTCCACTTTTGTCCCCAGTGTTTCAGAATCACTTGTTCTTTAGTTTGGTTGTATTTATGTCTCTTTCCAAGCTGGCAGGTCCAAACAGCTGATCAGTGCGCTGCAGGTGGAGGAACCATAGACTGTATAATACATGGACGTAGTATCCATGACGGTCAACCATCTGTTCCTGAAGCCCTGTTTGGAAGCGAATCAGTGGCGGCAGCCATATTGGAAAACTGAACTCGACCTAACTTCTGTCAGCCCAGAGGAAAATTTTACTGCTCAAGGCTTTCTCTTCTAAGTCTCTGGAGACAAAATTGATATTCTCACTTCAGCCTCATTCAAGTTTCAAATTGTTCTCATTTGTTTCTCATTAGTTTCTCCTAAAATTCACTAGGAGAAATAGTTGAGACCATGATATGAGTCTTATTTGAGACTTAAATGAGAGATCTCATTAATGGCTAATTTTCTTCTCTTTTTTAAAATATATGTTTGGCCTTTTTGCCTTTATTTGACAGGACAAATGAAGAGAGACAGGAAATGTGGGGAGTAGTGAGCGGGGGAAGACATGCAGGAAATGGTCGACCGGCCGGGAATCAAACCGGGGACCCCTGTGACGAGGACTGTAGCCTCTGTATGTGGGGCGCTTAGACCGCTAGGCCACCAGTGCCCAACAGAATCCGCCCCTTTAATTGTAATAATCTGGCTAAATCTGGTCAGCCCTTTGCGGCCCATATTTTAAATCAATGGTCTGTCATACCTGGTATGAAATCTCTATTTTTGCAATTTCTCTCAAATCCACTAAATCTTTGTGAAGTTATTTTGTTCCAAACAGACTTGTAAAGGAAGGACCATATTGTGAAGTCAAAGAAGAGATCATATGACATCTAAATATCTGATCTTGCAAGTAGTTCAAATGTTTTAATGAGAATTGTAAGTTTGTGGACAAGTACATTGAAATCTTAATTTTGCAGGGCACTATAAATGTTCATGAAAAGATGAGCTCAGGCTCTTTCTTTGCTCCATCTGAGCTCAACTTGAGACACAAAAACTGAGTCTGACAAAAACAAATGGATGAGGTTAGATTGAGAGAGCTCCCTGATTTCTCCACTTGAGCTCAAAAGGAGTCACAACACTTTAGAAATAGAATCATTTCAGATTTTGACGAGATCTCCTTTTGAACTGAAAGGGAGACTAAGCTGAGACTTTTTGAATCTGTTTTCTGGAGGCAAGAATGAGAAACAGGAGACATAAGCTATAGTCTCATTTTGCTTTCAAACAGATCTCATTGTTGTCTAGGAGACAGAAATGAAACACTTTTGAGATCTCCTCTCTAAATTTATTTTCCTATGGGAGGCTAGTGTGACGTAAAGAGGCGGAATTTGAGCCTCCTCGCCAACAGCTACAATGTTCCCGCAGCTGTGCCTCTCATAATAGAAAAGTCATAATCCTAATATCTTAGATATTGCGGTGGGGTGTACAGTGTGTGCCGATCGAGAAATGAGCCATCCAGACTACACTCGTCTTTTGTACCGGGCTGTAAACATGTTTATTTCTGCTGTAAAGATTGGATCTTTTGAATTTGTGTGTATGTGGTTTCCTGTACTTCCAGATCAAGCCTCAACTGGACACTCAAGAAACTGCAGTTTTTAACACGTCCACATTTGCTTCATTCTCATGCCTGGATGTTGCCGCTTTGGAGGAACATGCATTTGTCCAAGAATAGTGCAGAAACAAATGGGCTTCTTCTGACAGCAAAGTGATGCGCTAAAAAATATCCAAATAGAGAATGGGGCTTTTGTGGAAGTCTGTTAAAAATTACCTACATTAGGTGGCAGAGCTGACCCTGTCTGTAGCGGTTGATACCCGAGCATCAGTTAGGGCCGCTTTCTCAACAGAGGGGCCGAGCTGACCGACATCTTCTGTGGCTAATACTTAGTATTGACAAGTACATCAAACATCCACACTTCAAAAACACCAAACGATCCCTTAAACAAATAATTCAATTAAAATAAAAGTGTAATATGATTTTCAATTAGCACTTAAATTTGAGCTTGTTGGATTGAATCCATCTACAGGATCTTTACAAAGGTTTAATCCAGCCTTGTTCAGTAAACTGGACCAGTAGGTTTCATCTCTTATCTCTGCACATCTTTAATAAAACTCTGAATGTGCTCTGCCAGGCGTCCTCCAGGTTCCAGGACGTGGTCGTGTGTGTGTGTGTGTCTGTGTGTGTGTGTGTGGTTTCTGTCCCTGGGTGTGGATCTCTGCGCTGAAAGCTCCTCTTCCTTGTTTTGATTGTGAGCAAGGGAGAGGCTCGGGCCGCGGCTCCAGGACGCTGAGACTCTGGACACATGTCATCGTGCTCATACGAGAGGTCTGAGGGAACCGCATGAAGACAGACACACGGCCGAGGAGATTAAAAACCCTGAGGACTGATGAGGGCAGATCACAGATATACGGTTTCTTTGACAGAGAAGTCCAGATTCCTCCCAGAGGAAATACTTAAGCAAAGTCGGAGAGGGAGGCTTCACCAGAGAGGATTCCCAGGCGAGTGCTTGGCCCAATTTCAGCGTGTTAAAAAATATATAAAAGGTAGCACAGCTTGAAATCTAAGGTTAAGGCAGACAAAACATTTCACTGATTAATTTGGCTCACATCACAATAAATAAACGCTCTTTAGTGTTTCAACACAGGGCCTTCTTTATTAGAGCCCGAGAAGGTGAATTGATGGTGGCGGTAACAGACGGTCTCAGGAGTTATTAGATATTATAGTTTTTGGGATAAACCTCTGTGACTTGTCTAAACTCGAGTCCTTCAGGCAGCTCGGAGGTATTTTCTGTCCAGGATCGTGTGCGGTCTGCAGCCGTGAGAAAACTCAGACTCCTGTGTAATTATTTCCACTTTTAACCTTCCTCGGACTGTTTTCTTCACGTCCTCAGACACACAAAGCTCCTACAGTCAGAATACCTGCGATCCTCCCACCTCCCGTCCCGGAGGTGTTTTACAGGATCTCTGCAGGATGAATGGCTTGTTTCCGTCGTTCATCATTCACCCGGAGGAGGACCGCTGAAAAACCAGCAGGACTGCAAATCCACGATTACATAAATCTGAGGCCGGGTTAATGATGACAGGCGTGATGGTGGATCAGTCAGGATCAATCAGCAGGTTTAGGATCGATGGGTTTCTGCCGCTCAGGGCCATGAAGTCACACTGACTCTGGTACTTTGACTGTTTTAGTTATGAGATGTGGCGTTTAACTGCCAGTGAGACCTCGGCCACATTTACTCTCTGCCCTCTTTTGAATACCTTTTAAAACAAACTCTGAACTCTGATTTTGACAGTTTTTTGTCTTATGATAACATTTATCCAGAGTATATTTTCAAGACTAAATTAAAGTAAAGAGAAAAACACAAATCCTATATATAATAATATATTTTTAATTTAATTTAAAGTTATGTTTTTGGGGCTTTTACACCTTTATTTGGAGAGGACAGGACAGACATTTGGATAGAGGAGAAAACTGTGAGAGAGTGCGGGAATGAAATGCAGGAAGGGTGCCTTACGTTGGAGTGGAACTAAGGCTGCTCAGTGTGTGGGCATGTGACTTAGCTTAGCCTGCTCCCAAAATAATAGTTTATGTATTCTGTGCATAGACTGTATAAAATATGGACGTAGGATCCGTGACGTCCCCCATCTGTTTCTGAAGAGCTGTTTTGAGGCCAATGGTCGTCGGCAGCCATATTGCTGCTGTCGAGCCAGTGTGACGTAAAGAGGCGGAGTTTGAGCCTCCTAGCCAACAGCTCCAGTGTTCCCACAGTCAGCTGTGCCTCTCATTGGACGACTTGTAATCTCAATATCTTTGAAATTGCCACGTTAGAAAAAAATTCACCCCCCCCTACAGTGTGTGCCGATCAAGAAATGAGCCATCCAGACTGCACTTGTCTTTTGTACCAGGCTGTAAACATGTTTATTTCTGCTGTAAAGATCAGGTTTTACCCATTCATGTGTATGTGACTTCCAGTACTTCCGGACGCTTGAGGAACTGCTGTTTTTAACACTTCTGCATTGGCTTCAATTCTCGTGGCCGGAGGATGCTGCTTGGCTTAGACATATTGTCACTGTCAGGCAGAAACAATGTATCTCCAAAACCACTATTTCCAGGATGTATAATAAACCCTATGTTTTCACACAAACACTGCATAAGACTTAATACCTGTTAGATGTTTTGAAAGCCTACTGACATGCATTGAAGGTTATGAATAGCATTGATTTAAACAAATTGAAATGATGAAATATGGAGATACAGGGTTTACAAGATATTTGTGGTGTTCTTTGAACCTGCCGAACTCGGAATCTCATTGGCCAAAGTCTATGAAAACTTCCTCATTTACTTGAACTGCAGTTTTAAGCACTTCCGCATTGGACTCTTTTTTTAGATCGGATGTTGCCGCTTGATTCTGTGACATTGCTGGTGTCCCCTAGAGGCTGCAATGTTCACTACATGTAAAAAAAATAAAATAATAATAATTAGAAAATAGGGGAAAACAATTCTCATGTCATTATTTCTACATCTTTAAGACATGAACATTCTGGCGATAGAAAATCATGTACAATTAGAAACATAAGTAGGACAAAGAAATGATTCTCACTCTCGTAAAAAAATATTTCGAAATAAATTGTTTTCGCCAACGAAAACAAAATATTTTGAATCACTGACGTTACATTTTTTGGGGCGCACGTTTACTTCAGATAAAGTTTATTGCAGCAACCTGATTGTGTTTGCCGAATGGGCTCCGAACCTCATTACTCCTTGTAGATTATTTAAATGCAGACACCTCGGAGCCCGCAGGTGGATACCGGGGAGGAGGTGGGTACGAAATTGCACACAGCACTGAGCAGGACAGCAGGAGCACTTGCAAAGCAGAGGCAGAGACAGGGAGACTTGCAGTTTAAATAGACCGCCGAATGAGGATGTTGAGTTTAGCTGATAGAGAGGATGATGACGTGTCAGTATGAATGAGCACAGCTCGAGTTGTCTGCCTGAACTAGCTTGCAGGCGGCGCTCCATTTTGCCTCTTATAGCTAGCTAAAGTTAACTGTCCGACCATGTGGATTAGAGAACCTGTAACTGTTCCTAAATATGGCTCTGTTTTTGTGTAATTATGAAAAATTATGCTAATGCTAACAGCAACTGAAAATTGAGATGTGATTTGGGCTCTGCTGGCCTAGTGGTCAAGTGTGTCCATGTGCAGAGGCTGTAGTCCTCAATGCAGAGGTTGCTAGTTCGACTCCCAGCTGCATGTCATCCCCCACTCTCTACTCCCCACATTTCCAGTCTCTCTTCAGCTGTCCTATTCATACATTTTTTCAAATTTTCAGCAAATCAATGTTTGTAACATTTTGTAAACCAGACTCCAACAAAGCCTGTGAAGTTTTTCCTTTGTCAAAAAGAAAGTGAAATTAAAAACTCCCCACCAACAAACTTTACTGTTACTACCCACTGCTCATGTTCCAGTCTGCACTTATGACCCACTGTGAGTCATCACAACCGAGATATTACACACAAAGGTCCACACCAACAGTTCTTCAGAGTGTGTCGGGTTTCAGAGACCTTCATCGCCTGCATCTGGTCCAGTGTTGAGAGGATGATGAAGTGCAGGGTGGACAGTCTGTAACCTCTCATCCTTTATGTCTCCAAGGAACAGAGGAGTCCATTGAGCGGAGATGTGGCCGTGTTTTCTAACGTCTGCGAGGACGTGATGAAAAGGTGTGAAGCTGTTTATCAAAGTTTGTCTATTGTTTTTCTCAAATGTGAACCCTGAGTCATCCAGACGGACCCAGACTTTACTCTGCTGGCTGCCGGAGTGAAAATAAAGTCTCAAGTTGATAATGATGAAGACCAGCAGGCTGTTTAAAAGCACATTTACTCATAAACACTGGATGTACCTGTGATGTGGTGCCATAGAAGAAGAACACACCAGACCTTACATTACTTTTTTAGTGAGATCTCTTTCATGCACTGTCTCAAAACTCTCTCCTCACTGCCGTCAACACTCAGACACTTCTCTCACTGATACCTCTAACCAGACTCTGCGTCTCCAGCAGGACTGGAAGTACTGGGACGTCTGAACTGGGATCTGCCAAACCTCCAGAAACAGGATTACACTCCACATCAGCTCCTGATGGTATTTAAAGCCGGCGGTTTAGTGAGCGAACGTGTCCGTATGAGTCTGTGATGAATAAGAGGAGAGCAGTGACAGCACATGACAAAGGATTTGGCTCTGAGTTTGAAGAGTTCTGTGGACTCTTTTAGCGTCAGCTTAGCGTGAGAAGAACAAATCAGAGAAACATGAAACTGTCAAGATCAGACTCCGGTCCAATCACTGTGTAGTACTTCCTGACTGCACACACTCATCTGTAAAAGTCTTAAAAACACAGCCAACATCTACATCCCACCAACAAACACATAAAACAACACGGTGACATTGCACCTTAAAGCTCTTTCCATCTCCTCTATCCCTCTCTCCAACCTCAACACGGTCTCAGCAGATGTGTGTCTAACAGTCTGGTCATGCTGGAGGTTTCTGCCTGTTAAAGGAAGTTTGTCCTTGCCGCTGTAACTTGCTAGAGGCTGCAAAGTGCTCTGCTCATGGTGGATCTATTTATTTATTTATTATCTATTTCAAATTTAGTCACTTTTATTCTACTTATTTATTTATTTTAAGTCTCACATCTGATTTTCTTTTAATGGTTTAATATTTTAGTCTTTTATTATCTTAGAAATGTATTTTACTTTGGTGATTTTACTTTCCTGTTTTGAGTTTTAACATCTTATTTTACCTCCAGTGTTTCCTCATTAAGATGACATGAGAGCGTTTCCTCAGTTCGTTCAGCAAATTTTTATTTTTATTTTTATTTTTTTTTATTTATTTATTTATTTATTTTTATTTTATTTATTTTAGTGTTTTTATTACTATTGTTGCATATTGTGTTGTTAGCCTTAGGATTATGGGGTGGGTTCGGGGTCGGGGCTGGGGCTGGGATCTTAATTTATTCTATTTTAAGCTGTTTTTCTTGTACAGCACTTTGTGTTACAATGTCATTGTATGAAAAGCGCTTTATAAATAAAGTCTGATTGATTGATTGATTGATTAAGATGAGATCAGACTGAGTCCTGTCTGTAAGATGGGCCTGGATCTTATCCTGTCTTGATGTTGGGTCTTTGTTAATAATAGAACAGAGTACGGTCTAGACCTGCACTGTTTGTAAAGAGTCTTCTGATATTGTTTGTTGTGATTTGGCGTTATATATGTAAATAAAGATTGATTGATTGATTAAGCACAGATTAAAACATTATCTATGACACATCCATTAACAAGCAGCAAATCACAGATAGAAACAATATCATGACCACGCACCTTAACACAGAGAGGTTATTTCGACATTGCACCATGATCTCAATAAAGACGTTGTCTAAAAAGCGTTATTGGTGACACTACATCTTAATACCGAAGGAAATGTAACATGTGACAGCCATTGACTTTATATAGAATGGACAACCTGCCTTCATTTCCACCCATTGTGAGATGAGAAGCCGAAAGACCTCTTCTATATACTGATATATTACACTGGTGCAGCCAAGACATGCACAGAAGCTAGCCTTTGGTCCAACGTCATACCTTTTCCACGAACCAAAACATTAAAGCATTAGAGATCCCTCAGTTCTCTGCTCTGCTAAGGGTGAATGGTAAATGGACTTGTTCTTATAGCGCTTTTTACACTACTTATCACATTCACTCACTAATGGTAGAGGCTGCTATATAGTAAGGGACCATCAGCATTAGCTAATCTCATTCTTACACCTCTCAACAACAGCAGGAGCAATATGGGGCTCCATGTCTTGCCCAAGGACACTTAGCAGATGTGCTTACAGGAACTGGTGTTGAACCGCCAACCTTAAAAATGAGAGGCGAATCGACTCTACCCACTGAGCCACAGCCGCGTAATCAAAGACAGAACGCTGCAGGAGTCCCATTCGTCAGCAGAACTGTCAACCAATCATCTTTTTAAAATCAGATAATTAATTCAAACTGCCAGAAAATTTGCACATGGACTATAATGACAGAAACCGTGTTTGAGAAATTTGTATTTGGTGTGTCTTTTAATTTCAAAGTTTGACCCATGCCCCATCTGTTGACATGGAGGAGGCGGGGTTTGTGACCCTACTGCTGCCAGTCAGCGCTATGAAAAACAATTTGCATGTGTCTATGAGTTGTTAAATATTTTTGTGTATCATTTAATGATAAATTATGTAAATATGACACACCATGTGGCCAATATATGAAGTTATGGAGTGCTATAAATACGTATTTATTATCCACATGGACCATTAACTGTACATAAATATTGAAGACCTTCTGAAACTGTCCTTGTTCTGAATGTGAGACATTTTGTGAGTCATTGAGATTTACTGACATTATTATCTGTTCGAATGACTGTAAAGGCGTTTTTAGACTGCAGGAACTTTACCCCGGAACTAGGGACTTTACCCCTGAACTACGTGCGATTCGACCGGAGGAACCAGGGTCTAAATTTAGTTCAGGGGTAGATAATCTCCCCCCTGAAAAGCCCCTGCTTGGGGGGCAGTACTTCTCAAAGGTCCTGGGACTTTCGGTTGAACGTAACGGTGTTTGTGGAGTTTACACAGTTGTTGAAACACAGAGGGAGTTCCTGGGAATGCATACTAGTTTAGTTTTTTATGAAGATTTCAAAATATTATTTAATATAATTCTTTTTCTCCATAAGTCACTGGCCTGATTTGCACAATCTACCGGGACTTCAGCCTGCGGTCAAAACGCAGACAAGAATGGGGACACAGGAACCTTTTAGTTCCAGGGAAAGTAGTTCTGGGGGCTAAAAGACCGAGGAACTCTTGGTCAAAATGCACCATTAGTCCTATATGAGGTACTCACAGACGTTAGCCTATATGAACCACACAGCGCCTCTCTCTGTCTCCATGATCTGGTTTATTTTCCCCAAACTACAGCAGCCCTGTCTTTCTTCTCTTCGTGGAAACTGTCCTCCACAAATTAGCTATCCAAACATCGCTTCCAAAACGGACAAATTGAATAATTTGACCGAATTAGCAGAACAAACAGACACTTTCACGTGTTTTAATGGGATTAACGAGCTGCACTTAACCGTTTCCGTCCTTAAACCAACATCCTCTACTGTAAACGAGGCCGCGTTGATTAACGGCTAACACACGCACACAGAGAGACACGAAAGAGGGACACATCCAGCTGAGGAGTCCAAAAACAACCGGACAGAGTTTGAAGTGAGACCTGAAGGACAACACAGAGGTTTCCAGGCCACC
This sequence comes from Notolabrus celidotus, assembly GCF_009762535.1. NCBI lineage: Eukaryota > Metazoa > Chordata > Actinopteri > Labriformes > Labridae > Notolabrus > Notolabrus celidotus. Next base: position 6,421,716 of record NC_048292.1, read on the forward strand.
AAAGAAGAAGACGCTGCAGACGGCAGGTCAGTCTGTCTGTGAGGGGAGAGACTGTGGAGTGAATACACCTGCATACGTTACTAACACTAACTTTAAAGAGGGGTTTTTCATTTGTTTGCACATCCCTCTTTACACCTATCTCTAGATTTCTAGGAGACCCATGAGTGGATGCTGAATAATCTTACGATCCCCCAGGTGGAGCTGCAGCACATTTCTGTGTAGAGTGATGTCTGCACCACAAACAGTGCAGACCTGCAGAAAGTGTTGTTCCCCGTGTGCACTGGGCATCAGAATATGCTTCAACTTTCATAACCCCCCCCTTGTGCACGTGTGTGTTTCCACCTCTTTTACAAAACCGGCCTGTGGTGCTTCACGGTGATACTCTTTAAAAGCTGTTAAGGGTTTGTTGATCTTTGTGATTACATGTATTCTTGGCTCCTGCAGGCCCAGGATTCGTGGGAGGTTCGCAGAAACGTTAATGCGAGCGGAGAGTGTTTGGCATGTGGACGGAGCTTTTAGCACATTCCTCCGCTGCAGAACGTGGACGTGGTCTGGGTTCAGTCCTGGTCCGTCCCTGCTCCGCTCTCCTCCAGGAGGAAAACTGGGCGAACTTAAAGCGAGTCAATCAAAGTGTGAATCTGAGTCAGCAGGTTGTGGATCCTGAAATGCTCCTGATAGCTGAGTGTGCTTATACTCCTCACATGAAGAAAGAAAGGTGGGTCTGTGTTTGAAACCTGCTCTGTCTTTTTTCTCTGGAGGGAAACCGTGAAAATCCTGACCTTCAGAAAAAACCTACAGAGGTGATTTAACACAGAGGGGATGATCGAGAACAGTGTTAGACATAAAATGTAAAAACAAGCTTCCAGCTGGATGCCACGACACAACTTTCATGAGTTCACTGTAAATATTAACTGTGAATTGTAAAACCCCGGCCTTGTTTTACACACTCTGAGGTCTAAATGATTAGTTCCTTCAAAAATTGTGGAATGCCTTCAATAGATGCATGTTCAGCTTGCAGCAGGGAAACAGGCTGTAATAGCTGCAACATAATCCTTAATGGACCAATCAAAAAGCAGACTTTAACCCAAAGATCTATCTCTGGAGGGATCCTGTTGTCAGATACTTAGAATAAGAGTCTGAGCCTGTCAGTGAGAGCACTTACATGGACTTGGGTATCCCTGTTATGAGCCTTTTCCTAGTTTTGATCATATTTGGGATATGGCGTGTACATGCACACAGAGTAACCTAGTTATTCATATCTCTGTATGCATGGTTAATACTTGTATCCTGGTTTCTGGAGCTTATTTGTGTATGCACCAGTAGTGTTTATCCTGAGATAAAGCAGATCACTGTGACTAAGTGGCTTGGGTGCTTTGTACTTAATATGCTGCTTGTAAAAAGTATGCGTATTGTGGAGTAAAAAGTACAATGGTTCTCTCTTGGATGTTGCAGAAATTGGAATAACCCAAGGGCATGTGCCTACAATTTTTTTTACAAATTTAGATCAATAAGTTGTTTTTAATCCCTGGTACAGAAGGGATCGATGCATTAACCCTCTTTCTTGTGACGTCTCATGTATCTGTATTTCTTTCTCCACACAGAGGGGAGTCCTGCCTGCGGCTCTGAGGACCTGACCACAGTCTGGTCTCACTCTCTGCCAGGTTTACTGTTCTGTGGCCGGGGACGATGGCTCGAGGCGGTCCCAAGGCTTTGTGGATCCTCGGCCTTCCAAGAACGCTCAACGGGCACTGAGTGGCAAAACCTCAAACCACAAAGTCCACAGAGTGAAAAAAGACAGAGAGTGTCGGGGATTTAGGGAGCTGCTGCAGGTAGAGAGGAGGATGAGGGTGGTGATGAATGAGGAGGAGGACGAGGTTGAGAGGGGCATTGTGGGAAGAGCTGTTATAAACCCTGCTTTGAGATTGTTGTGGTGTAAGGAATGGAGTCTGACTGTTGATCCTGGTCACACATCTTCAAATAAATCAGAGGGAACTTCAGAAACTCAGACAGAACATCATTTATCGTAAAACTGCAAACTCAACTCGACTTATTGCTACTTAATAACATTTCAGGCATCCTTTGTTGTTTTGGGACTATTTCATAGTTCCCTATCTTTCAGGCCAAGACAATCATTCTCACATTGTCCCATATTATTGTCGCCTATGTTCCACCTTTCGCCCGCCTTTCTTCCGCCTTTCTTCCACCTTTTTTTTGGGTTGGGGTTAGGGTTGGGTTCAGGGTTGGGGTTAGGTTTAGGTTCAGGGTTGGGGTTAGGTTTAGGGTTTGGGTTGGGGTTAGCGTTAGGTTCAGGGTTGGGGTTAGGGTTAGGTTCAGGGTTGGGGTAAGGTTAGGGTTAGGGTTGGGGTTAGGGTTAGGTTCAGGGTTGGGGTTAGGGTTAGGTTCAGGGTTGGGGTAAGGTTAGGGTTGGGGTTAGGGTTAGGATTAGGATTAGGGTCAGAGTTAGAGTTGGGGTTAGGGTTAGGTTCAGGGTTGGGGTTAGGTTTAGGATTAGGGTTAGGGTTAGGGTTGGAGTTTAGGGTTAGGGTTGGGGTTAGGTTTAGGTTTAGGGTCTAAGGTTAAGTTCTAGGGCTAGGGTTTTGACATTTTGACCCACTGACATATTGTCGGGTCATATTGACCCCCTGACATATTGTCGGGTTATATTGACCCCCTGACATATTGTCGGGTCATATTGACCCCCTGACATATTGTCGGGTCATATTGACCCCCTGACATATTGTCGGGTCATATTGACCTCCTGACATATTGTCGGCTCATTGTTCCCGCGATATGTTGTCGGGTCATATTGACCCCCTGACATATTGTCGACTCATTGTTCCCGCGATATATTGTCAGGTCATATTGTTCCCCAGATATATTGTCGGGTCATATTGACCCCCAGATATATTGTCGGGTCATATTGACCCCCAGATATATTGTCGACTCATATTGCCCCTGCGAGATATATACAAGTTGGGGGTACCACCTCGCAATAAGGCAGTTAGCTTAGCTCCTAATGGTAACAGTTAACACCTTACCTATCATCTAACCTGTGTCAAGACTTTGACAAAATTCAAATCTGAATTTGTTGATTTCTGTGCCGAGGGCCTGATTGGTCAAATCTGACTTCTTTGGATAAAATGATCAGTTTGTTGTGGTACCAAACTTTCCATCAGAACCAGTTTATTCTTTAACATAAGGAGGTGATTATTCCTGCTCTAACCTTTAATATACTACCTTCAAACCCTGTTTAAAACATAAGAAGTGTAGTTTAAAGCTAGTGTCAAGCTTTCAGTATGGAGCCATTAGCCGGCCCGTACGTCATGCAGTGTATGTCATTTGCACCAGCAACTCCACAGTATTTCAAGTATTTATGTCAGGCAGAAAGCACCGCTAGTTATTTTTAACAGCCTCTCAGTTTTTTGGTGATTCTGCGTCCGCAATGAGCTCCACTGGGAAGAACTTAAATTTTAACTATGTAGAGAATAAAATGTATTTCTAAACAGTGTTTTAATTCCCATAGTAAAACTCTGCTGTACATACTGAGTGTCTTTGTGTGGAGCTGATTCTGAGGCTGTAACCTGTTTCCTGTCAGAATGCCCTTTAAAGAGCGGCTCACAAATAACGGAAAAAGTTTGAGCTAAACGAGCGCTAATAGTCTGATCCGCCTCATAAACATGCGGCTGTATATTAGAATTTAATTAAGCATCAGAATCAGCGGTTTGAGTCCCATTTTTCATGTGTTTGTGTTGGAGCGAGCACTTCATACTGTCAACTCAGACGTCCTTTTTCATGTGTTTGTAATGATTTTACATGTTTATGACTGTGACTCATTGAAAAGAAGCTTTTCCAGCACTGAGTGAGGTCTTTTTCTGCAGCCACCCACCACTATGTCTCGTCCGCACACACCCAGCTCACTCCCATCACACTCCCACTGCACCTCCTTCTCCTCTTCCTCCTCCTCCTCCTCCTGATCAGGAGCCAGACAGCTTCTCATAATGATCTTCCACTTTCTGACTGAAGCTGCACTTATAAAACATGCTGGCCGACTCGGACACAGGCCAACTCATAACTGTATTTTATTTATTTATTTTCACTCCAGATTTGTTGCAGGTTTATGAAAAACAGCTGGTTTTGAACAAGAGGCTGCAGACATGCTCGCAGCTTTGTGAGTCTGCACAAGAGCTGGGGTTGTTCCTACTTTACAAGGATCCTGCGTCAAATCATTTTTTTAGAAATTGGTTTGGTGCAAGCTACGGAAAGCAGACAGGTTAACATTTCAAACACAGTTTAAATGGTAAAAATCAATTATCATTAATTACAGTCAAGGAAACTGATTCACTGGAACAATGTGAGGGCGTAGGTTTCACAAAAGTTGGACATTGTTTTGGTCGGGTATTTTTAAGGCACTGTATCAAGTAAAAACACATGGATCATTTAACATTGACTTCAAATAATGCTTAAAACCCTTTAAAAGGTCTCTTAAATGTGTAATATTGAGAATAAAGGACTATGTGGACAATTTGCTAAAGTGTTAATTGGCTGACTGTCACTATATTTATCTATAATTGTATCTATAATACACTTGAAAATACTGATATGATGTCATTGAGCATCTTTTTTGGTACAAAATCCTGGCTGACCATAAACCCCACCCCCACCATTGTAACAGATGGGACATGGGTCAAACTCTAAAATTAAAATACACATCAAATAAAATTTTCTCACACATGGTTTCTGTCATTATAGTTACTTCTTATCATTAAATTAGTTTTTTGACTTTGATAGGGACAATAATAAACGCTTACACATGAGTTATTGAACTTTCCATAAGAGTGAGTGTCTTCTTTAAACCCACACAATAATCTATTCTGCTGTGGACTGTACCCACCTGTGGGATCCTCTCATGTTAGGTAAGTTTAATGCGTGTCTTTGTTAGTGGAAAGGGTGTGACATCAGTCCCTCTGCTCTACAAGGTCGTTCTGCGCATGGCTTAGAGGGATTATGATAATGAAAGTATGTTTTCTGTTGCAGTGTGCTGAGTCTTCGAAGCCACTGCAAATTTGACTACTGATGGAAATCTAAACAGTGATTAAATCACACATTTAGTTGTCTGATTCATGTAAATATATTCCCTCATTTTGTACACAAAAATATGAAAGCTTTAATATAAACTTGGATCAAGCAGCTCTTGTGAGGAACTTGGTGATTTGGTGCCTCGTCTTCTTTCTGATCTTGTCCCGTACATGTGTAGGTTGTGCTTTGAGGAAATATCTCACCCTGTACCAGACTCTTTGAGGGTACAAAATGAAATAATGAAATTTATTTTAATGTTGGCAAGGAAGCCATCTATAGTGAGAGGCTGCAGAAATGCAGAATTGATTCAATCAGCCATAATGGTGGGCAGACAGGCTCTATTAAGAGGATGGAGAAAAACAGAAGCCCCCTCATATGGAGAGTGGTTCCTTGAACTAGGCAGGGTGGCCTCATATGAACAATCTTTGTATAGACAGACTAACAGGTGGAACAATTATCTTTCAAAGTGGAAGAGTTGGGGCGCTCGTGGCCTAGCGCTCTAAGCGCCCCATGTATAGAGGCTATAGTCCTCGTCCCAGAGGTCGCCGGCTCAATTCCTGGCTGGTTGACCATTTACTGCATGTCTTCCCCTGCTCTCTACTCCCCACACTTCCTGTCTCTCTTCAGCCCATTAGTCCATTAAAGGCCAAAATGCCAAAAAATATCTTTTTAAAAAAAAGTGGAAGAGTTACCAGATCGTCATTACTATCTAACAAGGACACAGTATAAATTTTATTATCATGTTTGGTTTTTTTTATTTTTTATTTTTGTCTTTTTGTGCTTTTTCTATTTTCATTATCACTATGTTTTGCTATTTTATTTGTCTATTATTATTATTATTATTATTATTATTATTATTATTATATTTTCTGTTTGCTGACTGAAGCAGATACACAATTGTTTTCTGTTTTGTTCGTTTATGAATATCTGTAAATGTATGAATGTTGCAAAAAGATGAAAAAAGCAATACAATTGTAAATCATAAAAAAATAGTGTTGGCAAGGAAGGTTATTAGATAAAGTGGGTGGGAGATGAATCTCCATCTATTATATTGTGGAAATATCTGATATCTGATGTTGTCACATTAGAGAAGTTGAGATACTGTATTGGAGGAAGAGCTCATCATTTTAAAAGAAAACGGGAGAAACCTCTGAATGTTCTTAATATTAAGTGCAATTTATAATGAAGATACTTAAGGGCTTAAGGATTGTTCTGCTAATGTACAATACAACTGTCTATTACAACTGTACTATGCTGGACTGATGAATGCTGGATGTGACTATTGGACCAACTATGCAAAAAGTTTGTTAAGCTGTACTGAGCTTTTGCTTTCACTGTGAAAATCAATCTTGATGCCAGTGGTCTTGTTTGTTTTTGTAGGAAGTACAAAAGTACAGTAGAAGCATCAATGTTAGTTTCCATCGGTTTCATAGTCAAGTAAAAACTCCTCACTGGAGCTTTAAATGATTTCAGCATGTTTTAATGATCCAAAGGTGCAAAATAAACTCAATCATCATGCCACCTGTGTAAACTTTGCTCTTCATGTTCAGCCATTTCACCTTCTTGTGTAAGAGGACACTGCCATCATGTGGACACAGAGTGCAACAGCAGCAGACATCCAGATCATCTCTGCAGGCCAGGAGAGGTCAAAGGTCAGGGGATCTTAAAACAGCTGGAAATAGAATACAGGCAACTGCTGTACTTTATTTTCGCTGGTAAAACTGTAAATATCCATTGTTTCCTTTAAAGACTGATTGTCCTGAACTGCCAAGAACACACCTGAAGATAAAGGGAATTTCACCTTGTTTCCAACTGTAGTTAAAACAGATGTATGAGAGGCTCAGCACTTTCTGCATTTTAAGTATCTCCAGTAAATGATCTTCAATCACAAAGTAAAACTGTTGATTGATCAGTCCATTGTCTCTGAGGGTTTTATATTTATGAGATTATTTAATATTTGATCACTGCATTGAGGCACATGAGAAAGAAGTTTGGCTGAAGTTGGAGAAATAGCTCCAGATACCTGATCTTATTCAGTTCTGACTCCTTCACAGATACAATAAAACATGAGACAGGGTTTATCAGTTCTATCATTTTTATTTTTTCCCGCACAAAATGAAAAAATGTTCTTAGAAGAAGGTGTTTGGTCTCTTGGTGGTGAAACGGGGTTTGTGCTGGCGACGCAGGACCCTGTGGGGCAGAGGGAACTTGATCTTGGAGTCCTGCGGGAGAATCACAGAGGAGATAAAGTTCAGAATCAGAGAAACAGACAATGTGATCAGACTTAATTCAAACATGGTTTTAAGATAATCTGTAGCCAGTTTCTAAACCGCCAGGTTTGAAGATGGAAGCTGGAAATCTGGAAGAGGAATCTGGCAGTTTGTCTGGCAGGTTTTTAAACTGGGGCTGTCAAAAAAGGAGGCAGTCCAGAGAGAGACCTGCTGACACAAACATTGAATATATTAAATAAATAGAAAAGTATACTGACGTGGAACTGCTTGATGGCGGGTCTGCGACACTTGTTGGCAGCGATCACTTGCACCTTCATGATCTGGATGGAGTGAGCACGGGCACGATGGCGAGCTCCCATATCACGGTCTGAAGGGACAGGACAAACATTTAGACAACATTAGCTTACACTCATTACTTTATATTTACATCAGCTCTAATTAACATCTTTGTTTGTAGTCAACAGTAATATCTGAGTGTTTTACAGGTGTTGATGCAGTTTTATCAGGTGTGCTGCAGCTAAACAGACTGGACCTCCAATACAATTATTTGATGTATTAACAATTTGTTCAAGAAAACATCAACATCCTAACATGTCCTTTTTGATCAAATCCATAAGTCTAATTTATTTATTTTGGCTAGAGAGCAATGATTAAATGGAACCTCAAAATATCCTTCCTTGAGTAAACTGGTTATCTCACATCAACTTTTCTGCTATTATAAAAAAGCAGGGAAATACACATCACATTTTAATGGCTCCAATAAACACCTCATAAGTTACATTTTGGAGTGACAATATCTGCTTCCTATGCTCCATCTGCATAATGTATGCCAATAAACTGGTATTAGTTTAACTTAGAGCCCCCAGCACAGGGAATATAAAATAAGAAGGGGTTTGGGGTCCTCACTCAGGCTACTTTAACATTTTCTGCGTCTATTTCTGTTAATTTTTCATTCTTTTATCCTCTTTGAAATTTCAGCAGTTATATTCGTATAGCTGGTCTGTAGCTTTTAAAAATACTGCTTATATGTAGCTAAGTTTTGTATCAAATAACCAGACTTATTTTTCATTTTGGGAAAAAAAAACAATTTGGATCCTTATATATGTAGCTTTAATTATTTCTTTGAATCATTCTTTATAATAAAGAGTTCAAAGAAAGTTAAACAGTGACAAACTATGCTGTGTCAACCTGCTGTCACCAGCCTGCAAGTAAAGACAGAAAGGAGAGAGACACTCTTCTGCTGCCAACCGAGAATAGGGGTATCATTAAGCCCAGAAATAAATTTCACCACTTGAAAATCAGGAACCCATGTGTGGACCTTGGTGATGTCATACAGCTGTCCTCAAGTATGAGATGACCTCATATTTTTATCCTTACTATGAGTTGTTATCTGTTTGCTAATAGATGCTTGATATGTTAATTTGGAGACTTGGAGAATCTTTACCTTGTGTTTTATGCGGTGTGTGTGTTGGTGTGTGTACTCACAGCACTGGGTCACAGCTCCAGAGGTGGTCAGGTCTCTGTACTCTCTGTACATGTTGTGGGTGCCACTACGAGAGTCGTAACGCAGCCAGATACCAAAGTTCTTCACCTTCAGGGGGGTCTTCTCGTGGACCTGAAACAACAACACAATGTTACTTATTCACCACCTGGATTAATTCTGAGAACTTTTCATTTAACAGACATATTGACAAGATTCACTCGATTAGAGAACAGTTTATCTACAAAACAAAAACCCATGATGATAAAAGTAACAGCTATCCAGACAAAGAAATACCCCCACTGACCCAAGAATGAAACTTTGGTATCCTAACTTCACCTCTGCCATGAGCTGACATTTAACCCCACATAAATCTGCACATATTCTGTACAGCACATCGAGGAAGGGAATACACTGAAGCATCAACTTAAGAAAGCATTGAGCGATCTGATCTTGATGGGGCATAAGGGTACCAGAACCTTATCCAGAAAGATGTAGCTGGAGATTACATTAAAACTTAAGAAAACTTGAAGAGCTTTCAAAAAGCAGTGCACACTATGAGGCGTTCAAAGACCTGTAGACCCTTGAATTCACTTTCAACGGCACTGCAGCATCAGAGAAAGGCGACAAGGATCTGTTTTCTGTTTGCACTCCAGATAAAATTCATACCACTGAATGATATGAGCTTTGGGTTTGGGTGCAGATCCAGTTACTTCAATTTAGCATTTTTACTGTATTACTTTATCCTGATTAATTGTGTGGTTTTTCACAATTTATGCAGCCTTCAGCGACATCAGATACACTTGAATGTATTGATAGTTTTAGAGTTTGGAATTAACTATAGCCTCCGTACATGGGGCGTACAATTTATCCACTTGGCCAAACTGGTAGCCCAATAAGATGTTCTAAAGTTTTTGTTTTAGGCTTTTACTTGATAGGGAGGCTTGAGAGACTGGAAATGTGGGGAGAGGGTGGGGTTGACATGCACCAAATCATGGATCAGGACCAGGAATCATTCCTACAACCAGTCTGATAAGAACTATAAGCCTCTGCACATGGGAGACCTGCTCTACCAAAGGAACTAGATACAGTTCAAGTGCAAACACATCCCTGAATAAATGTTGCAATATACTCAAGTGATCCTCGATCTTAAGGGAAGATGTTATTAAGATTGTGAGGGTAGACATTACTAATACTTCATCAAGTGTGTTATCCAAGAAAATAGTTTCCATGACACAAGGGGTCTGGAAATCAGCAGTCCCATCTGACATAACCCGAGCAGGTTCAGGGGTCTATTAGATACATACCAGGCCACAGTAGACGGTCTCTCCGGACGCCTTCTTCATCTTCCTCAGCTGGGAGACGAAGTACCAGAAGCGGGACTTGGCCACGATGTGGTTCGGGGCGAAGATCCTCATCCGGTAGAGAGGGGGGGTGGGGTTCTTGGCAGAGGGCAGCAGACGCCCAATGACTTTGTATTCCCGAAGCTGCAAATTTCAAAAACAATGTCAAGAGTTAGAAACCCAGAAGTAAACATTTATGTGCACAAGGTGAGGCGTTCAAAGACCTGTAGACCCTTGAATTCACTTTCAACGGCACTGCAGCATCAGAGAAAGGCGACAAGGATCTGCTTTCTGTTTGCACGCCAGATAAAGTCCATAACACTGAATGATATGAGCTTTGGGTTTGGGTGCTGACACAGGTAAGTGTTTAAGCGTGGACTTGAACATCAACACAAGGACTTCATAATGAGCATGATCCAGGATGAACTGCTACAGGCCAAGTCACATCTTTGAATTTGGTCAACTATGATGCACTTTTTGCACAATTTGATGCCCCAAATACTACTTGTTGAATTTAGTGAAGTCTACCATTATATGCAGAACTCATACCACCACGGATGCATTATTTTAAGCGACTGACAACTCTGGGATAAGGTCTACCATTAAAATAAAAACCTGCAATTCTTTTATCAATCTAACCTACTAGATTCTGCTTTAATTTAGCCAAACAGGCAATTTAAAAAGGAGTTAGACACAGAAAACTAGTCTAAATATGGTGTTGAAAGCTCAGAACCCACCAAGAAACACACGTTAGCACCACATTATAGGCAGCTAATGTCAGTTAGCTTTCGATGCTACCAGGTGTAAAATAAAAAGAGAATCAGGTGCGATTCATATTTCGGTGAAAGTTTTGTCATTGCTAATTATTCTTTCCTGGAGTTAAAACTTGTTAATTTCATTCATGGTTGTAATTGGAACACGTAGAGTCCCATTACACCGCCGTCCACATGGTAGTTCCAGCGGACGCCATGTTGTAGCCGCAGAAGCATCGAGAGTACATTTAACAAAATTCTCAACTTTAAGTGGAGTTTGAAATATTACAATGATATATATCGGATCAACATAACGTTATACATCTTATTCTATCCACAGAGCTTATGTGTGAAGCTTATATATAATGAAATACAAGATTTTACGTACTGTGCCGGACGCCTTCATGGTGTCTCGCTCACTGCCACAGAAAAAGAGGAAGCAGGAAGGCGGAGCTCCGCGACGTCAAATGCACGCAGGGCCACGAGGGGGCGGGACTTCCGGGGAAACAGCTCCATCAATCAATCAGACTTCATTTATAAAGAGCTTTGTAAACAATTACATTGTGATTGTAACACAAAGTGCTGTACATAAAAACAATCTAAAATATAATAAATTAAGAAAAAGATCCTACTCCCAGCCCCGACCCCAAACCCACCCCACAATCCTAAGGTTATGAACACAATATATGCAACAATAGTGATAAAAACAATACAAATAAAATTAATAAATAATAAGCTGCTGAACGAACTGAGGAAACGCTCTCATGATATCTTAATGAGGAAACACTGGAGGTAAAATAAGATGTTAAAACTCAACACAGGAAATTAAAATCACCACAATAAGATACATTTCTTTATTATGTATTTAAAAAAACAACAACAACAAAAACACAACAACAGGGTCAATAGATGTTGTTGGTTTTATTTACATAACTAGAGGAGAGAAGCCTAGCACAGGATTAATTTCCTTCCTTTTGTAAATATGTCTTCTTTATGGCTATACAGTGAACATCAACAGAATATATTATATTTTCAGCCAACATAGTAAGTCAAGAGCCACCCGCCAATGTCTTTGGTGCTCACTGGGGGGGGAGCTAATGCACTTTAAGGACTTGTCCTTGAATTTTTATTGCAAACTCATATATACTAGTTTCTGCTTCCCCATCTATCTAGTGTTGTCCCTGTACATGTGTATACACACACATACTTAATCTAATCTTAACTTGAGTTTATTTGACATACCACTCCTATGTTGAACCTTGAGAATGAACAAATCACAATGTAAAAAATATATATATAAATCTACTCAAAATTTGACATAGAATTATATTTACAACTCGATCAATAGTATTAGCACTCTTTTAAAGTGGTCGCAATCCATTTTATACGGAAGAGGATTAGGGCCACTGAAAAAAAATGAAATTGAAGGGCTTTTTTTTAATTATTATTCTGAGAAAAAACTGACTTTAATCTCAGAATTCTGACTTTTTTCTCAGAATTCTGACTTTAATCTCAGAATTCTGACTTTTTTCTCAGAATTCTGACTTTATTCTTAGAATTCTGACTTTAATCTCAGAATTCTCACTTTTTTCTCAGAATTCTGACTTTAATCTCAGAATTCTGACTTTATTCTCAGAATTCTCACTTTAATCTCAGAATTCTCACTTTAATCTCAGAATTCTCACTTTATTCTCAGAATTCTCACTTTAATCTCAGAATTCTGACTTTTTTCTAAGAATACTAATTTTTAAAAAAATGTTGACCTTAAATTTTTTTTTTTTTTTTCAGTGGTCCTAATCCTTTTCCGTAATTTTAAGCTGTTATTTATTTTAATTGTATTTATTTTGTATTGTTTTCATATAGAGTAAATAAGGTTTCACTAACTTCCCTCATGTTTGCATCATGTGGTGAGTACCATTCTGAAGCTAACTTCACCGCCTGGGACGTTAGCTAACATTAGCATAACATATATGGATTAATATTTCATTTTCAAAAAAAAAGGTACATTTAAATTGAGGTTGTATAGTTATGCAAAACCGATATGTCATTTTGATTCTGTTATTTTACTTTTCTTTTAATTTGGGGGGATTTTAACGTCTATTTATGACGTATCTGTTCCTGGGTGAGTGAGTGACCCGGATGTTAACGGAGCGGACACGCCGCATCGCTGCTCTGTCGTGTCTGTCGATGAGTCCAACCGACACGTTTCTCCGTTTCTCTGCTTCTGGTGACTTCTCTCCAGCTCAGGGATGAGTTGACGAGCGCCTGACGATTGGGGTTTTCCTGAAGGTGAGCTTTTGAGTGTTTCTCGCTTGTTTTAACCCTCTTAGCCTGAATTAACGGCTAACGTTCGCCGAGTTTGTCATCGTGAGATTTTCACAGCGGTGATGTGATTGAGCGAGACGTTCCCCAGCCTTGATAAATATGAATAAAAACACTTCAAACTGCTCTTACTTCCTCTCTGATTGTATACATAACTCCACGTTAAAGCTCCCCTGCAGTGACTGTGGTTTTATTACATGTTATGGTGTCACGATGCCTCCAACAGGCAGCTCTGGAGCTACCCGGCTAATGCTAGCTTGTGTGAAGTTGTTAGCTTGTAGCAGCGCAGTGTCAACTTTCTGAGGAGTGGCCCAGTCTGCAGGTCGCATCTTCACCCACACCGGGTACCCGGGTCCACATTTGAACCTCCTATGTGTTCAGTAGATGTGTTACATGTATGATGTTGATGTTAAAAGCAGGGCATGGTGGCTGAAAGTGTTGACGTTGTGTTGCATCATGTCCGCACACAGTGAGGATGACTGAGCTGTCACAGTATTGTTCTCTCTCTCTCCATCCTCCATCAATACAGTTCACAGAGCTGTCAGTGTGGACTCATCATATTTGAGGTATTTCAGGCATCCTTCAAAACAAACTCGAGCTGACTGACACTCACCTGTTTGTTTGTTTGTTAGCTCACCTGGTGTACACAGTTATCCTAACCACTAGGGGTGTAATGATTCTTTTTAACGATCATGACATCGTGCTTGATTGCAAGATTAAAGGGCGATATTGGTTCATTTAGAACGATACAATCTGAAATGATTCAGTGACTTGAAATCGATTCAGCAACAGGGTTCCCACGTGTCCTGGAAAACCTGGAAAACAGTTGACCAGTTTTCCAGTCCTGGAAAACACCTGGGAAATGGGAGAAAAAGTCAAATGTCCTGGAAAATTATTCCACCGTGACTAAACCATGATAAAGCAGGTATATTATGAGTTTGAGTTGAGTTGAGGAACATTTGTGGCCATTTTTGTCATTCAGTTCTCCTCTGATTAATATTATTATTATTTATTTATTTCAGTAAGACAGCTTCCAGATTCCTTTGCTGGCTCTTTTGTTTTTATACTTAGCTAATCATAATTTTTTTTTGAGAAAAGAGACAGCTGAGATGAGAGTTTCCCATCATTAAAGTGCTGTACATCTGTGGTTGCATTATTCTATAATTAATTTGCCATAATTTTTAAGCATGTAATAGATGATTTCATTGATAGCCATAGACTGCACATCTTTCAATGTAGACTTCTACTGAGAGGAACATATTAGACTATGTAGGAACTAAATTAGGAACTCAATTTAGACTGTCATACCAGCTTGATCATCACTGAAAATGTCCTGGAAAATGATCCCTGGAAAAGAGTGGGAACCCTGCTTGAGACTGGAGAGTCCTAGATTCCTGTTGTTGCCGGGGTGTTTTTCGCCCAAGCCGAGTTTTGGCTTAGTCTCTGACTAAACATGCTGGCGAGGCGAGCATGTTTAGGCACATCTTGCCACCTGCAAGAGGTGCCTGCAGTATCTTTTTCAGCAAATATAGTTTTAACTATAACTTTAATGTTCTAACAGCTCAAATGTTGTGTTTGAGTTTAAGAGACAGGGTTTACATTAGCTGGTATTTACCCACCTTTGGCCAGTTTCCTGTGCAGTTGCTCGGCCGATTTCATTCCTACATCAGAGTTCTAACCATAATAAAGTCCGCCAAATTAACTTACATCTGGGAGACACTTAAGGCAATCCGTAGAGGGCTGTATGATTGTAAAGACATCACTCACAGGACAACCAGGAACAAGATCTAGATGTTCCCCTCTCAGGTCCGTGTAGAGAACAATCTAATGTCAACAGAAATGTCAAACATTGTCACGTTGCAGCTTATTAGATTTGAGACATTGCTCAGTTTCTTCTATATTTATGATGTAAAATATATGATCTTTGAGCTTTGAGTTTCAGATAACTGATAATGAAATCAAGCACCACAGCAGTCTTTAAGTGACATAAACTGAAGGGCTGAAACATCAGATCTGTTTGCAGTGATAAGGAGACTGTGACCCGTCTCACTGACTCATGTTTCTACATGAAATGAACAGTTTGACTTCAGTCAGAGAGAGGATTCTTTGACGAGGGGATTTTTATGAGCATCTGTTTAGAATAATTTGTATCCTCCTGGACTGCCTTTCATTCAAAGCTGCTCCTTTGTGTTCGTAATTAAAGAAATCGTCTCTAATCTGCATGTAATTTGACTTGTCATGATTGATATCACAGCAGTGGTCATGTTTGTCCTCCTCTCCTTCCTCAGATGAGATTAATCTACCCACTGCCTGCTGCAGAGAGAAGTGAACCTGCTTTGGAGGAAAGCTAACCCACGAATGGCCTGCCAGTCTGTAGCTGCAGTCATGGACGAGCAGGCCCTGCTGGGGCTCAACCCAAATGCTGATGCCCGCTACAGGCAGAGGGTAACTCATGACTTCATCATCATAACACTTTTCAGTACCACATACACACTTATTGAAAAAAGCTGATCTTTACAGCAGAAATAAACATGTTTACAGACTGGTACAAAAAACGGGTGTAGTCTGGATAGCTCATGTCTTGTTAAGCACACACTGTACGGGGGGTGAATTTTTTATTAACATGGCAGTTTCAAAGATATTAAGATTATTTTCCATTATGAGAGACACAGCTGACTTGATTGACAGGCGGGAACACTATAGCTGTTGGCGAGGAGGCTCAAAGCCCGTCTCTTTACCTCACACTAACATTTCCAATCTGGCTGCAGCCGCCGATTGGCTTCAAAACAACGCTTCAGAAACAGATGGGTGACGTCACGGATACTACGTCTATTATTTATACAGTCTGGTTATATCATATTGTCAGATGCTTCCAAAAGTAGCTTCCGAAAACGACAGATTTACAGTCAGATTTTAACAAGAAGCTGCTCTAATGTAAATATAAATCAGCTGCGGTTGAGTTACATAGAGGAACAGTGAAGAGAGTGAGCGCTGCTACTAAAATCAAATCAGTGAAACAGCTTTAAGATGTTATTTTCTGATTGTTTCACAGCAGTAGAGCTCTGAAGAACATCCACACAAACTTGTTGTGTTTACTTTTTTATTATTGTTGTGATATTTCACCACTTTACCACACCCTGAGAGGTAGAGTGTGAAGAGAATGAGTGCAGAACGTACATTTTTAAGCACTGAAATAGAGGTTTTCCATTAAATGAGTAATTTTATCTCATAAACTTGACAGAAAAATTTTGGAGACACGACTTTCACTGAGTTCAAACTTAAAAATCACCATTTTTAGTTGTACTTAAGTATTGTACAAGCGTATTTTACCTTTATTTTTTAATGCGGTTCTGTTTGTTTAGAACACAGCTACATAGATAGTCTGATGAATTCTGATTTGACTGTGGTATTTCTGCGTCTCTGTGTTCAGGCCATGGCATACTTTGAGCAGCTGAAGGAGTCTCAGGATGCCTGGGAGGTTTGTGCTGCGGCTCTCGCTAAAGGGATTTACAAGTGAGTCACACACATGCACACACATAACCAGTTTTATTACTCATATCTGTTCATTCAACAGGAAGAACTGATATAACACAGAGATATTTCGTCGTCTTTTATCAGCTGATGGATGTTTTTCGGTGATTCTAAACTTGTAGTTTCTGTTTTTTAAATACAGCGATGACCACGTGAAGTTCTTCTGCTTCCAAGTTCTGGAGCATCAGATAAAGTTCAGGTGAGGAGGAGGACGAGGAGGATCTGTGTTTCTATCTGTAATGATGTTTACATTATGTTTTTATCTCACCCCATGTGTGTGTTTTTCTGTGTGCATTTCAGACATGCTGGTTTGAGTGCAGTTCAGCAGCAGCTCATCAGAGAGACGCTGATGAAGTGGCTCCAGTGTCAGGTAGTAAGTTTGTGTCTGAGCTCCCTGAGTCTGTCTCTCTACCTGAGAGTCTCGTGCTCACGTTTTTTCTTCCCCTTCTCCTCGTCTGCAGCTGATGAACCCACACCCTGAGAAACCGTTCATCAGAAACAAGGCGGCTCAGGTGTTCGCCCTCACCTTCGTCATGGAGTACCTGACTCTGTGGCCCAAGTTCTTCTTCGACGTCCTGTCTCTGGTGGGTCTGAACCCACATGGCGTCGACATCTACCTGAGGACTCTGATGGCCATCGACGCTGAGGTGGTGGACAGAGATATCCTGCACTCAGCTGAGGTCAGACAACCACCTCCCTCTCCTTCTCCTCCTTCTCCTGCTCACATGTGTCCTCTGTTATTATCAGGTTGATGATGTTGAATTTTCTCTCCAGGCTACTCGTAGAAACACTCTAATCAAAGACGGCATGAGGGAGCAGTGCATCCCTCACCTGGTGGAGTCATGGTTTCAGATCCTGCAGACGTACCAGCTGTCCCATCCGGAGCTCACCTGTCAGTGTCTGGAGGTGGTGGGAGCCTATGTGAGCTGGATCGAACTGAACCTCATCGCCAACGACCGGTCAGTCAAAGAACTCTGTTCAGAAACGCAGAAAACTAAAGTAAAACAGTTGCTAGCTTAAATATTAAAATAAACTCCCATATTAGAACATTTTATTATCATTTAGAGCAGCGTTGCATCAGCAGAGGTGCACAGTGAAGCTGATTTGTACCAGGATCACAAAAAGGCAGTTTTGCATGTGGGGAGGTTTTCATTCCAAAGTCGAGTGACCAAACTCCTTTTAAAGATGAATTCTGTAAATGCCAAGTTTGCATCAAGACAGTCGTTTCTTCACGTTTAGTTTTGCCTTAAAGTCACATGAAGATAATTCACCATTTTCAAGTGAAGAAAGTTGCATTAAGAGGTACGCACCCCAAAGTCTCATGAGAAAATTTGGAGCCTGAAGTTGCGTAAAAGTTTTAACCAAAGTGAAGTTGAAGGAAGTCGCTTAAATAAAGTTTCACAACTAGTTTAATGAATTAAGTTATGTAACGATGCTGTGTGAGGAAAGTTTCATGAAAACACACTCGGTCACATTCCTGCTCGGAAAATTAAACTCTTCTGTTGAACATGTAGACTGATGAACCTGAAGAACCCCGTACAGCTGACTTCACCAACAGAGTCTCTGAATGATCACGTCATTAACAATAATATCAGCTGATTGTGAGGAAGCAGCTGCAGGAAGGAACCACAGCCCTAATAACACTGAATGACTGCCTCACACTCTGAGTTCTTCCTTCAGCTCTTCTGTTGTCGTGTTTTCAGGTTTGTGAACCTGCTGCTGAGTCAGATGTCTGTGGAGGAGCTCCGAGAGGAGGCCTGCGACTGCCTGTTTGAAATCGTTAATAAAGGAATGGACCCCATCGATAAAACCAAGCTGGTGGAGTCTCTGTGCCAGGTCCTGCAGTCTGCCGGGTTCTTCAACGTGGAGCAGGTACGATTCCTTCCCCAGAAGTCCACTTAGGGTTTTTATTATCTGAAAGAGCAGAGCATGACTCATCAGGAGCAGAGCATGACTCATCAGGATTTCATCTTACCTTATTAGTGAGAATAAGAAGTTTGTAGAAATGATGGAAAATAATCCCAGAAGAAATAAGAATTAAAATTAAAATTAAAATTGGTGCAAACTTGACAAAAAAGTATATTTTTCTGAAATATTTTTGGGTCTGTTTCTTCAGTTTTTTATGTTTTTTAGCTACTTTATTCAAAAAATGTTCTATTATATTTATCAGATTATTTTATTACATTATTGTTTTTTTAATTACATTTTTTAAATTACATTATTTTATTACATTATTTTATTGAATGTATCTATTAAATTACTTTATTGCATTATTTTATTAAATCACTTTATTAAATGTATCTATGCCATTACTTTATTATTGAATTTTCCTGATTAAAGACAGTAATTAAAAAGTCCATGTCAGAAAGTTCTGAATGTCTCTCATGGGGCTGCTGTTATTAAAACACAGTGCTGCACAGATAGATCACTGAGTAGTTGTTTGTCCGGTTGTTTGTTGTTGTAGGTCAAGTCATATCTGAGAGATAACAGCTCCCTGTTTACTTTACAGCCCTATGTTTACACTCACACTCAGAGTTCAGAGGTCACATGCTCTTCCTGCTGCGTCTCTTCCTGGCTGTCAGAGTGTTTTATGTCCCTCTTCTCTTCCTGTCCCCATCAGGAGGAGGACGTGGACTTCCTGGCTAAGTTCTCTCGGCTGGTGAACGGGATGGGTCAGAGTCTGGTGCTGAGCTGGACCAAACTGTCCAAGACGGGGAACGTGAAGGACACGGCGGACACGCTGCAGGCCATTGAGACCAAAGTGCCGCTGCTGCTGCAGCTGCTGGTCCACGAGGACGACGACATCTCGGCCAACATCGTCGGCTTCTGCTATGAATACCTTCACGTCCTCAAACAGGTGAGGGAGGGGCTTTTAACTGGACCAATCAGAGCCCAGGAGATCAGGGGAAATTAAAATGTTTTGATCATTTATGAACTTCTTCTTGTTTTTGTAGCTCCCCCAGCTGACAGACCAACAAAAAACTAACATAGAGGTGAGTCTTTGTAAGACGCTTTAAAATACCTGATCTTTCTTTGAGACTTCAAAGGATTAACACTCCTCCTTTCTCCTTAAAGGCGGTCATGCTGGCTGTCATGAAGAAACTGACGTATGACGACGAGTACAACTTTGAGAACGAGGTGAGTTCCTTCACAGTGAGCTTCTTGTTTTTATATAAACGCTCTGAGAACATGCAACAGTATCAAACGTTGACGTCGTCTCTGACAGGGCGAGGACGAGGCGATGTTCGTGGAGTACAGGAAGCAGCTGAAGATGCTGCTAGACCGCCTGGCTCAGGTCTCTCCCGAGCTGCTGCTGGAGGCCGTACGACGAGTCTTCACCAACACCATGCAGTAAGAACCTGCTGTTATTCATCAGTATGGGAATGTTGAAGCGGTAAAACCTGCTCACCTTGCGTCTGATCTGCTTTCAGGAACTGGCAGACGGCTACATTCATGGAGGTGGAGGTGGCCATCAGGCTGCTCTACATGCTGGGCGAGGCTCTGCCTGCGTCTCATGGCGCACATTTCACCGGAGACACGGCGAAGACAAGCGCGCTGCAGGACATGATGAGGACGGTCAGTCACACACATGTTTTAATGAGTATCAGCTTAGTTTACCACCTCAAGACAAACAAACAAAATAACACAGATGATCGTTTTTGATCTGAACCCTCAGCTGGTGTCGTGTGGCGTGAGCGGTTACCAGCACAGCTCGGTGTGTCTGGAGTTTTTCGAAACAGTCAGCCGATACGATAAGTTCTTCATCGTGGAGCCGCAGCACATCCCCAATGTTCTGGTGAGTTCAGAGCTGCTAAAAGTAAACCTACAAGCGGTAACTCCTTTGTGTGCTCTGTTATTCAAACACGAGGTGTAGATGAGTAAGCAGTCTGTGTTGTGTTCACTGTCAGATGGCGTTTCTGGACCAAAGAGGACTCAGACACAACAGCCCGAAGGTCCGCAGCAGAGTGGCCTACCTCTTCTCCAGATTCGTCAAAACTCTGCAGTGAGTCCACTTTGAGGTTAACTCCAGGGAGCATGACGGCTGCATGCAGCTCTGATGCAATCCTGACATGACTGTGTGTTAATCAACAATCCTATTTTGTTCTCAGTAAACACATGAACGCCTTCATCGAAGACATCCTGACCAGGATCCAGGACCTACTGGAGCTCGCTCCTCCTGTGAGTATCATCATGTGATCGCTCATTGCAGCAGCCTGTCTAAAAACGTATCACCTCTCACAGTAACAAACATCCGTCCTCATTATTGTTTTGTCTCTGATTGTCCAGGAGAACGGTTTCCCGGCGATGCTGACCAGTGACGATCAGCTCTTCATGTTTGAGACTGCGGGCGTCCTCATCGTGAACGGAGAGAGTCCTGTGGAGAGGAAACAGGCTCTGATGAGGAGTCTGCTACTTCCTCTCATGGACGCCTTCCGCCTGCTGCTCGCTAAACTCCCGCAGGAGACCGATGAGGAGAGGCAGACCGCGCTCGCAGACTGTCTGAGCCATGCTGTCGGATTCGCCAGGTAGAGACCGACTTTGACGACACAAATAACAGCTCCTGAAGATTTGAACCCCTTACTGAACTCTCTCTCTCCTCGTCTTCTTCATTTGCAGTCGAACCAGTAAGGCGTTCAGCAACAAGCAGACGGTGAAGCAGTGCGGCTGCACCGAGGTCTACAGAGACTGTCTGCAGACGTTCCTGCCCGCACTGAGCTGTCCCGTCCAGCGGGGGGTGCTGCGTAGCTCGGTCCGCTCCTTCCTGCACAGAATGATCATCTGCCTGGAGGAGGAGGTGCTGCCCTTCGTCCCTGCTGCCTCTGAACACATGCTGAAGGACTGTGAGGCCAAAGACCTGCAGGAGTTCATCCCGCTCATCAGCCAGATCACCGCTAAGTTCAAGGTACGCTGGGAAAATGAACACAGGGATAGAGTCTGACACGTAAAAAAACACAGGATTCTTAATAAGTCTTTTCTCTCCTGTGGTCTCTGCAGCAACAGGTATCCCCCTTCCTGCAGCAGGTCTTCATGCCACTGGTTCTCGCCATCTTCGAGGTGCTGGGCCGGCCGGCGGAGGAAAACGACCAGGCGGCGGCTCTGGAGAAACAGATGCTGAGGAGAAGCTACTTCACCTTCATTCAGACCATCACAGGGAGCGGAATGAACGAGGTGATGGCCAACCAGGGTGAGTGTGAAAACATCCACGTGTGCTCATCTGTGGTTAGATTTATTTATGGTGTCTGCAGAACTTCATGAGAGAAACCTAATTTTTCACATGTAAATAAATGGATTAAAACAGTCTGTCATGTTTAGAGAAAGTGTGTCAACAAAGGGAATTATAATCAATCAAGATCCAGTCCCATCATACAGACAGGACTCAGTCTGATCTCATCTTAATCCACCATGAGCAGAGCACTTTGCAACATTTAGTAAATTTCAGCGGCAAGGACAAACTTCCTTTAACAGGCAGAAACCTCCAGCAGGACCAGACTCATGTTAGACATTGGCTGAGACTGAGTTAGGGTTGGAAATAGGGATAGAGAGATGTTGATAGTAGTGAGAGATTATTCCCCTTCACACAGCTCATGTTACTTCCTGGTTTAACTTTTCTTTTTGTCATTTTCAGGAGCAGAAAACATCGAGCGAGTCATCTTCACCATCATCCAGGGAGCCGTGGACTTCCCCGACCCGGTCGCTCAGAAAACCTGCTTCATCATCCTCTCCAAGCTGGTGGAGCTGTGGGGTGAGGAGAACCTTTTTATTTATTTATTTAACCAGATTGGTCCCATTGAGGTCAAAATCCTCTTTCTCAAGAGAGACTCTAGCCAAGACAGTCAGCAGCAAAAAACACAAAGAGGCATAGACACAGAACCAAAATACATTTCACAAGCACTGGATGAGTAATTATCTAGGAGTGAAAACACTCGCTAAAAAAAAACAGGTATGCTAAAAACAGACATCTGAAAGAATCAGCTCAAGGTCTTTTATTTTAGATTTGAAAACATTTAATGACATCAGCTCTTTGAGTTTCAAGTTATTCTGCAATAAATTCCAGGCTGAGGGTTCAAAATACCCAAAAGCCCTTTTCCAAATTTCTGTTCAGGCTTTTTTTGCACGTCTAGAAACCCTTCAAAGAAACTGGTTTCATACTCTTCTGTCTTTCTATAATCTGTCTTTCCTTCTCTCAGGAGGTAAAGACGGAATGATGGGTTTCCCTGACTTTATCTACAAACACATCGTCCCTGCGTGTTTCCTCGCTCCTCTTAAACCGACCTTTGACCTCTCAGACGCTCAGACAGTGCTGGTACGTTTCTCTACCGGAGTCCCCTGAAGAGAAAAAAACACATACATGATTTATTCCATGAATTAAACTTTAATTTCCTCTTGCTTCAGACGCTGTCAGAATGTGCCGTCACTCTGAAAATTATTCATCTCAAAAGGGTAAAACTTGTTCAACTTTAATAACATGCAGCGAGCCTTTTTATCCTTATCAAAGGAGGAGTTTGAGTGATGTTTGGGTCTTGTTTTCTGTCAGGGGCCGGAGTTTATCCAGTTCCTGCAGCAGGAGTATTTACCCTCACTACAGGTGTCGCCGGAAATCTCACAGGTGAGACCGTCCTGGAGTACTGCATGGGAAAATATACAGAGATCAGCTGTTATGAGTAGAAAGTAAATGTGTGTTTTGTTGTTAATCTGCTCTTTCAGGAGCTTTGTCAAGTAATTCAGCAGCCAGATATCAAAGTCCTGAAAAACTACATAAAGGTAAGAGTTTGTTTTTAGTATTTAAAGGGTCAGAGCATTCTTCAGGTTGTCTCTCTGGTTCCTTGATAACCTGATCCTCCTCCTCTGTCCTCCCAGGCGTTCTTCCAGCGAGCAAAGCTGTAGGAAATAAAACTGGAAGGTCACGTTGGACTTAAAGGACTCTTCACAGAGAGTGGTCGTACCTTCACCACTAACCACAACAAACAAACAAAAGGAAAACTTAGCATAGGAGCTGCTTTTGCACTTAAGAAGTGAACGCATCACGAAGCGCGGTCTTGTCTGAGCAGAGAGACGTGGACGGGAGCTCGGCGGACGGATGATCCCTCCGGGCGCCGATGAGACGAGCTCTCCACGAGGACTCGAGACGTAACGGAGCTCAGAGATGTGGAGAAACTTTTCTGGAAACTTAAGAAGTCAAACGGATCAGTGGGAGAGAAAACGACCTGTCTGGAAAAAGGTTTGGTAAATATCTTTAAACCCTGTGAACCCGACGATAGCTTTATTCTAGTCTTCACGGTAGAAACCACATTTCAAAACAAGCTAGTTTGAGTTTTTTGGATGTTGCTGCTGCCACAAGATGGACAAAAAAATAAGGGCTGATTTTTATTTTTATTCAAGATGTGGCATTGATTTTTTTTTTTTTAAGTGCTGTTTTGAGGGACGAATGGTTTTAAGTTTGAAGTGAATTGTTTAATGCACTCAGCCCAAACACAGTTTCCCACAGGTTAACTGCAAACGTCCACACACTTTCATTTCCTCAGCTCTTAGTTTGAAGTAAACCTCACCTGTACTATCTCAACCACTCCTTCTACCTGTTACCTGATGGGATGGCGATTCTCAAGCTTCGGTTACATCAGCCCGTCAAAATATAATGAAATGTGAGACAAAGGTCTGTGGAATATTTTTCGTTTTTCCAGGAAATATGCCGAATATTTTGGGGCTGTTTAGATTTTCAGATGGAATAAATGAAATAAAACGGAGGAACAAAGTGTAAATAAGAGAATAAGATGTTAAAATGTAAATAAAGTTCCTAGCTTTAGTTTTTTTTAATCTTCATTCCCATCTGGAAACATTGTATGGAAGCCTGTTCGTGCCAGAAAATAAAAAAGGATTTAAAGTTAGAAATGTTAAAAATTAAAGGATATAATCTGATACATTTTGATAAAGAAAGATTTTACATCCCAGAAAAAAAAGTTTGGACGCAGTTTAAAGTTTAAAACATTATAGTGTCACCCTGTTTAAGCTTTTATTTAGGAGTCTGAAAATAGTAGTGGAATTATTGTCCCAACTTATTGGAATTTAGGTAAAAGAATGTCTCTTTGTTTTCATTTTAATTAAAAAAAACTCAGAATGAAAAAGTTATTCTTTCATTATTCTTAATTTTGATTGGGTGATATTTTGTTTTAGTGTATTATAATTTTGACCTTACAAACCTTTCTTTTTAATCGTTAATGACAATAAATAATAAAAGTAAAAAATGCTAATTTACTGCACATTATCCTTTTGTTTGATTTGGTTGTTTCTAACTTTAGAATTTGCCAGAATCTCAGATTTTTTGACACTTAAATTCTCTTAAGACTTAAGTTACCCATAAAATGACCTCTGAGTATTTACACAAATTATAATTTGAGTTATAATTTTTTTTTTACAAGTTAAAAGTAATTATTTTCAAATTTAAATCTCTTTTATATATCTAATAAGGACAATATTTCATTGAAAACTCTGGTATTTCCAGTACTATCTAATTGTGAAGACTTACTGTTTATTTCAGTCATTGTTTCGACTGATAATATTATTTGGACTTTTCAGTTTTCGATAATAAAGTAAAAATCTTGAAATGTGATTAGCTTGAATTGTGTTTGTGTAAATCTCATCTATGACTTTAAATGTCATCACTTTGATTTCGAATCTCCTAAATCAACCTTTTCAGTATTCTCTTTTTTTTTTTTCATTCCTAACATTTTATTTCTTTTTGGCATGAATGGGCTTCCATAGAATCACATGAACTCATCATAGGAATCACTTATGTACATGTCGTGTAAAAACATGAACCTGCTGGTGTACAGAAGCGGCTCCATGAGTTTTATATATATCGAAGCATTTGTGACAATTCAGGATGATTGACGTGTTGATGATTATGCAACGCTTCACTGCGAGCAATACTGTGAAGGAGCAGCCAAACTAATGAACCCAATCAGCAACGATGAAGATGAGATGTAACTGTACAAACCATGTCTGGTATGAAAAAACCACATATCCACTTTTAACTGTTGACTCTGTACAGATGCTTTAGATATTGTGACCCCCCCCTCCCTCCCTTACACTCGTTCTGTTTAACTGTACATCAGAATTAACTTCCCCTTCATTCACTGTTTGAATCCGTTCGTGATGTTCAGTGCATTCCCTGTACTTTGGTTTATTGCTCTTTTCATTTGGCTTTAAATTTTTGTATAATTTCCCAGAAACTTTGCCTTTGAAACCTCTGGAGAAAGTGCCTGAAAGTGTTGCATTGAATCAAATATTGACATACAGGCATGAAAAATAAATAAATGTAACGCATAAGTCTCGGTGTTATTGTATATTTTTCTATTTGTGAACGAATCCCCTTAAAGGTAAAAAAACAAAAAAAATGTCCAAACCTAATAAAGTTGCTGTAAACCATAAAAAAATGAATAAATATGTCACTAATAAATGTAGTTTTATTTTTATTCTCAAATAAAATCATGTAATGGGGACTATATTTCTTAGCGGATGAATACACAACTGGGTTCACACTCAATATTAACTTTTTTTACTCTTAATGTGGGATTTGTCCACAAGAAAAAATGTAGAATATCCCCAACCCCGTCCTTTAAAGCTCCTGTAAGGAATTTTCAGATTGTATCCATGCTAGCGCCCCCTGTTGACAAAGTGGTGCCTCTTATTTTGCTACTGATTTTGTCCCGTATTGTTAAAAAAAATCTCACCTTACTTGTTTAAACCCTCAAATGTATCACTTGCGACTCTCTGCAGTGGAAAATGTAAACAAACGCTAATACCGCTTTAACACCTCGACACCTACCCTCTCCAAGAGGTTTCAGATATTAAACGACTCTACAAAAATGTTCCATCTTTACGCAGATGGTCCTGTTTGCTTCTGTAGCTCAAAAAGAAAAATCAGTGTTAATCTAGGTCTGTTTTTTAACAAGCTAAAAAATTCCTCACGGGAGCTTTAAATAATTTAAAGATGAAAAATTTCTCTGAATTCAATCTGTTGACATGAAATCGGTCTGTGTGCTTCTCAAGTTGAGTTCAATGGTTCAACACATCAAACAGTATGTTCAACTTTTAATTTTTTTAACCCTTAATGTGGGATTTGTCCACAAGAAAAAATGTGCAGAATATCCCCAGCCCCGTCCTTTAAAGCTCCTGTAAGGAATTTTCAGATTGTATTCATGCTAGCGCTCCCTGTAGACAAAGTGGTGCCTCTTATTTTGCTACTGATTTTGTCCCGTATGTGTTAAAAAAAATCTTGCATTGCTTGTTTAAACCCTCAAATGTGTCACGACTCTTAGCAGTGGAAAATGTAAACAAACGCTAGTACCACTTTAACACCTCGACACCTACCATCTCCAAGAGGTTTCAGATATTAAATAACTCTATAGAAATGTTAAATCTTTACACGGATGGTCTTGTTTGCTTTTGTAGCTCATAAAGAAACATCAGTGTAAATCTAAGTCTGTCTTTGTAACAGATAAAAAAATCCTCACAGGAGCTTTAAGTCATTTAAAAATGAACAATTTCTCTGAATTCAATTTAAGTTCTATGGTTCAACACATGACAGAAACACCTCCTGTTTTTACTCAAATTTAAATTTATTTCTTCAGTTTATTTTCTCTTAACTGTGTCAACACTAAAAGGTCAACGAAACTGCGCCACACAGTGGACTCTGTCAGAATCAGCACTTCCCCTGCACCTCACTCCCTTGTTTTTACCCTCAATGCTCTGAATCCTTCATCCTACCATTGCAGTATTTCTGACTCTAGCAGTCATCTCTGTTTGTCCTTCCTGCAGCAGATTTAAAGGACATCAGAAAAAGGTTTAAACGCTATGACTGCTTAAAAATCAGCTTCTATGGATGCTTATTGATGAAAAATGTTTTCTGCAGCCTGTTTGTATTTTATTATTTCATCCTTAGCAAACCTGACGTCTGATCATATCTGACAAGAACTTGCCAAATGAATTAATTTGTTCATTTATGGTGAAATGTGTTGATTTGTTTTGTTTCTTTTTGATATGGAGATGAACCTTCTGTAAGCGCATCTGTTAAACTGAATAAAGTGTTTACTAATCATCAGAAATCAAACCTTCTGTTTTATTTATTTATTGACCCACAGCCAGGTTTGTTCCATGAAAACTTAGATGCAAAGAGAGTCCTCCCCTGTTTGTTACCCTCACTAAAGGGTACTGTAATGTAATATAACTCATATTCAGCTTCAAGTAATCCACTTCCTGCTTTGTCATGAATTTGGCACAAACACCTTTTTTTCAGGTTACAAATTAAATTCTCTCTCTCATATTTTCCCCTCTGATCAATGTACCCAACATAAATTCATCTGCACCACCATAAAAACAGAAATAAGGGAGTACGTAGTGCTTCACATGATTCCTTAGTTTGCTGTAAACAGTCTTTAAATGCAGATTCTCTCTTCTTCATCCTTTAATCACGGCGATCGGTCTCAGTTTGATCGCCTTCTTACTGATTCCAGCGTCGTGACACGTGTTGACGACATCTGTCACGTTTTTGTACGACTCAGGAGCCTGAAGACAAAAAGAGACACATGCGCTTTAACAACACTTAAAGGACTACATCGTCTTCATATGGAGATTTGTTCCCCTCCACATTGCCACCCCCTCTCGCTCCCTCAGGTCTTCCTCCTCTCCCTCCACCTCTCTGTGCCCCCTGTCCGTCTCAGCACCATGGGGAACAGAGCTTTCAGTCGCTCTGATCCCCAACTCTGGATCTCACTCCCACCAGACATCTGAAACATTGACTCACTTCCCCTCTTCAAATCAAAACTCAAAACCCATCTGTTCCAAACTGCATTCTCTGTTTAACTTCACTGCTTCATTTTAACTTGGTGTTACTTTGCTTGTTGTCTTTATTTATTGTGTTTTTAACCTCTCTGTAAAGTGTCCTTGAGTGCTTAGACAGGCGCTTTTAAATAAAATGTATTATTATTATTTCATGAGCTGGAATCAGGACAATGCTATTCTAGCTTAGCATAATTGCTGGAATCAGGAAGAAACAGCTCGCCTAGCTTCATCCAAACACCTTTAAATCTTAACGAATGACATTTTATATCTAATTTATTTAATCTGAACACACAATAATGGAAAAATCAGAGTCTGTGGTTTTCCCTGGAGGTATTTAATGCTAAGCTAGGCTAAACATGTCCCCAGTCTGTCCCTTTAACAGACTTCAGCAGATTTTTTTGCTCACCAAAGTCAAATCAAGAGATTAAAGGTTTCAAAAAAATACCTTACTGAACTTGAATTTAGCTTTTTATGTTTAATGATGAGCTGGATTCAGGACACGGTTAGTTTAGCTTAGCATAAGAGCTAGAAGTAAGAAGAAACAGCTAGCATGGCTCTATTAAAAGTAAAAAAATGCATCTACGAACACCTTTAAATCTCACTGAATAACTTCGTGGTTTTGGAAGGGACTATTTGTTGCTAGGCTAAGCTAACATCTTGGACAGGACTATTTCTAAGAGAAGGGTTCAAATGGTTATACATGTGTTGTGACATGTGCTGCTGACCTCTTGGCCAGGTCACCCTTGTGAAAGAGATCCTGATCTCAATGGGTTTTTTATCTGGTTAAATAAAGGTTAATAATATGTATATAAAAAAAAGTAACATTTACATTTTTAGCCTAAATATTGACTTATTCTGTTTTCAGTTCAGACACCAAAAGCACGTTATCATCTGCATACAGAGAATTTGAGCCTTTAATTCAACCAGAAAAGCTGAATCAAAACTTGTCCAACACATCTGACAGAAAAACTGTTCTCATGATGTCAGACCTTAAACAAAACTACAAGTAAATATTCAAATTATGACACTTAAAGTCCAAACGAATAAACATGTTCCTCACCTCCTCCATGACCAGTTTGGGTGAGGCGACTCTGATAGCGATTCCCTGATCAGCCAGTTTGTCCAGGACGTCCTGGAAGTCTAGATTCCTGCGAGACTTTGCTCGAGACAGAGCCCGACCCTGAAATACGAAGAGAGAGGAATCATGAGGACTTCATCGTTGTAGAGACTAAATAAAAAACTGAGTCATCTAAAGCAAACACAGAGGGGTGAGTTGTGGAACTAGTTCTGAGGCGTTCTCTTAAAGCTCTTCTTTTGTGTGATCGTAGTGAAACATAAAGCAGATAAAGCCTCGTACCGCTCCGTGACAGGTGGTGCCAAACGTCTCCGTCATGCCCTGTTCTGTCCCTGTGAGCACGTAGCTGCAGGTCCCCATCGTCCCTCCGATCAGCACAGGCTGACCCGTCAACTGGAGATCAACAAACAACAGAAACATCAGGCTCGAGCAGAGTATTTAAAGCTTCTGTCAATGACATGTTCAACGATATGAGTGGTTCAGAACCTGGTAATCTACAGGGATGAGCGGGTGGTGTGGGGGGAACGCTCTTGTGGAGCCTTTACGGTGAACCAGCAGCGTCTTCTGCTTCCCGTCCACCATGTGCTCCTCCACTTTGGCGATGTTGTGAGAGACGTCGTAGATGACGTGCATGTCCAGGTCGTCCGGCGTCGTGTTGAACACTTTGGAGAACGCCTGAAATGAAAACAAAGTCAGCTGTGAGACAAAATCCTACATCTACCAGAAGTCTCAGAAACTGTCAGAACAAACACAAAGATCTTCAGAGTGCTGTTGGTCCTGCAGGTGAGCGTACCTGTCTGGTGAGGAAGGTCATGGACGAGCGGTTGACCCAGGCGTAGTTTCCTGCAGCAGCCATCCCCTTCAGGTAGTCCTGACCCTCCTGGGACATGACACGAGCGCACGCCAGCTGACGGTCGTTCACTGTGATCTTATCCCGCTTCATCGCCTTCTCCATCGCAACCAGAGCGTCTGTCAACAACATTTAACTCATTCATTAAAAACGGGAGAAACTTGATTTATTTGTGATTAAGATGTTAATAAGCTTTTCAGACCTCTTAATAATCTGTGAGGACTAAATAATCCCAGAGTGCAGAGCTGGATTCGTACCTGTAGCGACCTGGTGTCCGAGCCCTCTGCTGCCGCTGTGGATCATCACACACACCTGACCTTTGTGATCGATGCCCATCTTCTTCGCTGCGTAGTCGTTGTAGATCTCATCCACCACCTGGATCTCACAATAGTGGTTTCCTGCTCCCAGAGTCCCCAGCTGCAACACACACACACACACAAACACACACAGTTTATGCACTGAAGTGTCTGTACACAACATTTACTTCAAGTACCAAAAGTAAAGTATTCATTGGTCTCAGCAGATGTGTGTCTAACATGAGTCTGGTTCTGCTGGAGGTTTCTGCCTGTTAAAGGAAGTTTGTCCTTGCCACTGTAACTTGCTAAACGCTGCAAAGTGCTCTGCTCATGGTGGATTAAGATGAGATCAGACTGAGTCCTGTCAGTAAGATGGGACTGGATCTTATCCTGTCTTGATGTTGGGTCTTTGAGATAATGTTTGTTGTGATTTGGTGCTGTTTAAATAAAGATTGATTGATTGATTGGAGGCAGAGAAATGTGCTAGAATAAAGAAATGTGGATAAAGTCTGGGATACCTGCGGCAGGCCTCTCTTCTTGGCCTTGGAGGAGACTTTGTTAGGGTCGGCCTGCAGCATCCTGCCGTACTCCTCACAGTGCTCCTTATCCTCGGCCCAGGCGTACCCTTCCCTCAGAGACCAGTCCACCCCCATCTCCAGAGCCTCCTCCAGGTCCCTGAAAACACACACGCAGGAAACACAATTATGGGTGTGACAGGGATTGTGTGGTGATCAGGTCTCCTGATTGGTCCCTCCTTACTTGGCTCCCATTGGAATGACTCCCTTGGACCCGACTCCTACCGGGATGTGGTCGAACAGAGACTGAGCGAGCTGCTCTTTCACCGGCTGCACGTCGACCTCGTCCAGGTTCGTCCTCAGCAGGCGCACGCCGCAGTTTATGTCAAAACCGACACCACCTGCAGGGACAACAAATTTGATTTTGTACTACATGTTTCTTGATCCTGCAGCAGGTAAACAGGCAGCGATGTCTGCAACGTAATCCTGATGGATCAAAGTGTGTCCACTAAAAGTTCTTGTTTTTGCAAACGATGGCTCAGATTATTATTCTAAGAGTCTAAAACAAACCTGGAGACACGACAGATTCTGGGTTGCTCATGTCGAAGGCCGCCATGTTCCCGATCGCAAACCCATACCCAGAGTGGACATCAGGGAGGCCGATGGACCTCTGAGGGAATATATCAACACAGTGTGATGAAGAGGTGCTGATGAGAATTCAACACATAGTGAGTTCAACATGTAGTCATACTCCACACTGTGTTTCACTCACGTGTATGATCCCCGGTAATGCGGCCACATTCCCGATCTGTTTCATCGCTGGAAGGAATCCACCTATACCTGAGGAGGATGAATATAAAAAGAAGTAAAGCAAACAATCATGAGGATCATTTTTGTGTGATAAAGAAGAAGTGAACAGCAGCTCACCTCCTCCTCTGCAGGCGTTACGAAGCTCCTCAAACATCAGCTTCTCCAGAGGCTCGTTCACGTAAAAGTTTCCTTCAACCTGGAAGAAAGACAAACGTGATGATTATTATGACAGTGTGCAACAACTGACACAAACAACAGCATTAACACAATAAAGTACATCATATAAATAATACAATGCAGTCCCTGAGTCCAGTGGCTTGTTTTCGGACAGTGGTAGGAAAACTGGCTGTTAAAGTGAGGTGAAGAGTTGATGTTAAACACATTAAACACAGTGAAGTGATCAGTACAGGTTAAAGGGACCAAGATGTTCAGTAGAGTAGAATAAAATAGAATGTACTTTATTAATCCCCGAGGGGAAGTTCAGGTGTCTGGCAGATTAAAATTATAAAAGTCACATAAAACAAGTAATTCAGGTGTCTGTCTGCTCATCTCCCATTGGCTAGAGAGTTATGAAGCCTAATGGCTGCAGGGATGAATGATTTTCTGTATCTCTCAGTCCTGCAGCGCAGAGATGAGCCGTCCACTGCTGCTGTTTCTCTGGTCCACAAAGAAGTTGTGAAGTGGAGGATCTGTGTAATTTAGAATGGCCTCTCTAGCTTCTTCTGTGTGCATCTCTCCACCACAGCCCCCCAGTGAGTCCAACCTGGTTCCAATCACAGTGCCAGCTCTTTTCACTAGTTTGTCCAGTCGCCTCACATCCTTGTGTTTTATACTGCTTCCCCAGCAGACTGCAGCATAGAATAACACACTTGCCACCACAGACTGATGCAGCATCTTTCTGCAGATGTCTAAGGATCTGAGCCTCCTGAAGAAAAAGAGGCGGCTCTGCCCCTTCCTGTAGACTGCATCTGTGTTAAGGGCTCAGTCCAACTTGTTGTCCAGGTGTACACCTAGATATTTGTAGGTTGGCACCACCTCGATGTCCACCCCTCGAATGTAGCTGATGGCAGAGCCCGGATCTTCAGAAATCTACTGTCATTTCCTTTTTCTTTGAGGAGTTCAGTCGGAGGCAGTTTTTGTGACTCCAGTCACTGAAGGCTTTTGTCAGATCCCTGTCCATTCCGGATACACGCAACAATAGCAGTATTATCTGAGTATTTCTGGATGTGGCAGGACTCAGGGTTGTATTTGAAGTCAGCTGTGTACAGTGTGAACAGGAATGGAGCCAGAGCAGTTCCTTGTGGATGCATAGTGCATGTAAACGGCAGCAGAATCACATGTAGTGTTTATGCCTACTTTTACTTAAAGCTCCTGTGAGGAACTTTCAGCTTGTGTTGTTTTTGTCGCCTCTATGGGCAAACACATACATCTTTTAACTTTCCTGATATTGTCCTGTACTTGCAAAGGTAGATTTTTTTTCTGACCAACAGTCCAATGGATCACTTAGTGTGAATATTTTACTTTAAAATGTCAATCGTCTGGTCTGACACCTACCCCCTCACAGCAGTTTCAGCCATAAAAAATAAATATATGGAAATTTTCAATCGTGTCGCTGATGGTCTAGATTGCTTTTTCAGATCATAAAGGGACATTGGTATCAATATGGATCTGTTTCACAACCACTCAAAAACTTCTCATAGGAGCTTTAATATGGACTATAATGAGATATATTTTACATGTTATTATATAAGTGTGATTCGCCCTTTAATTCGGGTTACATTATGCATGGTATAATTGCGTCATTAAGCTGCGTCACCAGGTGTTAACTTTGCATCCAGCTATTTCTGGGAGATTATTTAGTTATTTTTTCTGATTTAACTAAGTTTCTGATTGTCATATTGTCAGATGAGGGTCCCTGTCTGCTTTGAATGAACATAAATAGATGACATGTGCCACAGCAGCACTAAGAGCTACCAACTAGCCACGTTACAGCTAGCTAGCTAACCAGCCAGTTAAAGTGTGTTTTAATCTCACCTGCATGTTGGGGACGAACCCCTTTTTAATCCTCCAGCAGTTCCCGCTGATCTTCTCCAGATACTGCAGCTCGTCATTATAACTGCGGCTCATTTTCCTGATTTGAAATGGTTCAATATAACAGAGTATCAAGCTGCGTTTCACCGGCTGACTACCAAAGTGCAAGCAGGCAGACGTGTACGGAAGCCTGCGAGGAGTTTGACAGCAAAACGCGATTTATCAATTTAACATGATTCATGAATATTTCAGACCCCTCAAAGAATTACATATGATGCTGAAACTGCTGGGTTCATAGAGTAGTGTGAGTTTAAGGGTTCATGATGTTTGAAGTAAAATGTTTAGTTGGTTTATAAACTGCTCGCTTGCCGTATTTGTAGTCAGATAGTTTTAATCAAGTGTAAGAGAGAAGGTCCAACTCAACCGGATGTTGGAGTGGCTTTCAATATTTATAGAGAAAATGCTCTGGGTCTTTTCATTATTTTATACAGTCTATGGTCTTTTCATTATTTTATACAGTCTATGGTCTTTTCATTATTTTATACAGTCTATGGTCTTTTCATTATTTTATACAGTCTATGGTCTTTTCATTATTTTATACAGTCTATGGTCTTTTCATTATTTTATACAGTCTATGGTCTTTTCATTATTTTATACAGTCTATGGTCTTTTCATTATTTTATACAGTCAATGGTCTTTTCATTATTTTATACAGTCTATGGTCTTTTCATTATTTTATACAGTCAATGGTCTTTTCATTATTTTCAATGATTTTAAGTACATTTGAAATTCATTTAGAAAAACAACAAATTTGAGGGGAGATTTCATAATTCTGTTTTGATGAATAAAGAATTTTGAGAGGCACAGGATTATGTTACAGCAGATTTCATCACTTTTATTTTTTGATATAAGATAAGATAAGATATTACTTTATTGATCCCCCGGGGGGGAAATTCAGTTGTTACAGCAACCCAGACATAAGTACAATCAAGAAAGAAGTTTCAATAAGTAAAAATAAGTAAAAATGAAATAAAATAAAATAAAATAAAATAAAAATAAAATAAAATAAAATAAAATAAAATAAAATAAAATAAAATAAAATAAAAATAAAATAAAATAAAATAAAATAAAATAAAATAAAATAAAATAAAATAAAAATAAAAATAGATAAATAAAGCTAGAATACAATTTAGATATATACAATGTTACAAATGGAATTTAAATTAAATAGAAGTAATTACAGGCAGTATTAAAAAAAAAAATTCAGTAGTGACAGGTTGACATGGTGTGATTATGGTTGGTAATGACAAATTAAGCAATAAATAAAAATTATATGGGTATGTAATATGACCATGAGTTGTAGTTAGAATAATAGTGTAATATAACATAATATAATATGGCAAGATAATTATAATACAGTATATTATGCATTATAATGCCAGCAGCAGTCAAGAGAGTCAGTTCAGGATGAGATGATGAAGTGTGACAGACAGAGCAGGGATGGTATGGATCTGTTCATGGGAGGGGTTGTCAGTGGTCAGCATGGTGCAGTCTGTGGCCTCCGTTACTGTTCAACAGTCTGATGGCAGTGGGCACAAAGGAGTGCCTGAAGCGTTCAGTCTTGCACCATGGTGGAATGATGCGCTGAATATCAAACCGAAAGTTATGTAATTTATTGAAAAGGAAATTGGAATGGATTTAATTTTTTATTTTAAACATTCATGGATATCAATCCAGAAGGTTTTCACAGTTTGGCATGAGAAGAAAATATGGTTCGTCGACTCAACTTCATTTTCACAAAGGGGGCATAAATGTCTTCAAATTTAAAGCGTGCACAGAGTAATTCTTTTAGAAGGATAAATATTGTTCATAATTTTAAAGTGTGTATCTTTTGCTTTGCTATGTTTCTCTCATGCCAGTCTGCATAGAATAAAGATTTGTTCTTATGTCAAATATATCTGCTTTTCCAGAGAGTGGCGTTATGGGGTGAAAAGTTGTATACGTATAACATCTTCCAGTACAACAATATTTGTTTGTGAAATTCTGACAGTAAAACTGGTAATTTATCAGTGAACTGAACTGTTAAATTATTCCCTCTCCTTACTCAATTTATTTTATTATTTATTTTCTATGTATGTATACTTTTCTCATTTGCCTTAAATTACCAACTGAAGCCGTATTATTTGTGTCTTTAATGATTGTTTATGTATGATGCTCCTTCTGAATGTACCCATTGTTTGTTAATGTACATCTAAAATATAAAATAAAGCTTAAAAAAAATAAAAATTATAGAGAAAACTAGATTTAGCCATCCCATGCAAATCTTGTTTGATTAAAATAGATAAATGCAGTGCTTGTGTATGCCCTAGAAGATAATGGTGTACTGTTTTAACCCATAACATTTCACTTTCTTAACTTTTGTATTTATTTCAATTTATTTATTGCATTTCATATTGTTTATTTTATTGTTATTATGTATTCATTTGTTTTTATTTCATTCTATTGTAATTTTTTGATAGTAAGTTGTATTCCCTCTTAATGTTACCATGGGTGGGGGATTCTATTAATCAGTATATGTCATCACTGTGAATTATTAGTATTGTATTGAAAAAATCATAAATAAAATTTGTTTTTAAAAAAAAGAAAATTGATAAATGATTAAATAGTTTTTAAAAAGGTTTTCCCCAGACTTATTTTTAAACTTACTTAGAAACTGATATTTTAAGTTTTATTTAAAGAAGTTTTATAAACCGTTAGAAACTGATACTTTAAGTTTTATTTTGAAAGTCTCCGTGGTTCAAACCGGAAGTGGTGTGTCGAGCTCGGCTAGCTTTGATCAGCTGTGATTCTGCTGTCTGTGTTTACAGTTTGGTGTTATTAGAGGAGTTTGGAAACACCGTCCTGGGTTTTATTGCTTGAATTCATCATGTAAGTGTTTTTATTCGGCTTACTGCTTCACTCAAACGTCAGTTTAGGTCAGTTAACGAGTTAGTTAGCACTCTGTTAACTAGCTGGTCATGGTTGCGCAGCAACTTAACGGAGTGGTTAGCAAAAACGAAATATTATATCTCCTCTAAGATTTATAAAAAAAAGAATTAATTTAATTTTAAACTTGTTTTTTATACTTCTTTAATGCGATTCTAAATTATTTTATGTATTTATAAAGTTTATTGTATGTTTTCCATCAATCTAATATTTTATCCTACTTTGGAAGTTTTATGACAAACTCTTTATTTCCTACATAACGTCTCTAGGCCTCTAACTGAATCTGATGTTGTGATAACTTTCTCAGTTTTTTTTTTTATGATGAATTAAAGCAACACAAAAGAAATAACGTCCATGACTCATCACTGAATAAAAAGAGGAGTTTCAGACAGAAGTTTGAGATCCAGGAACAACATTTTTGTCCTGGAAGGGAGACAATCAGTGACTAATGCAGTTTGTATGATGACACCATACAGTATGGTTGACACCCTTGACTGTATTCTTCCACCAAACTACATTAAATTTTTACTTCATTGAAATGTTTAAAATCTTGTTTCTGAGTGAAAACCTTATTCACTTTGTAAATTAGATGATATTCAGTATATGTTTTTACATCTAGGGTCTGTTTTCTTTGGGCTTTTTTGTTCCAGCAAAGGGAAATCTTAACACCTTTATTATTCTCTCTCTCCAGCATGAAGCTGCGTGTTCGTCTCCTGCATCAGACCAGCCAAGTGAAGTTATCAGGAGAAGAACCCAGTTTGAAAAAGCTCACAGATCTCATCAGGGAGAAACTTCTGTCCTCTCAGGGACTCAGGTCAGACACACCCACTGACAAATAGATCATGATTCATGATTCTTATATTCCGTGACTGACATTTTATGGTTTGTGGCTTTACACTGATCAGAGTTTATTGTTTCTCTTTCAGTGCAGACACAGAGTTCAGTTTGTCTCTAAGAGGCTCAGAGCTTCTAACAGACTCAGGACAGACTCTGTCGTCTTGCGGCATCGTGTCCGGGGATTTGATCCGTGTCGTCCTGCCTGAGTCTGCAGTCGCCAGCTCCACCAGCAACACCAACTGTACCAACAACACCAACTCCACCTCTTCAGAGTGTGCCAACACAACCAACACAGCAACCAGCAGCACAGAGACCCAGAGGCAAGAGCCGTATTGACTGCTTCTATTTTTCCTGCGTTGTTTTATACTTCTGTAACTCACTGTTCGGTTGCAGACAAATTAAATCCCATTTACAGACTGACCACACTGAGAGATCAGATCATGTCTTTGCATCAAGACAACACAGATCTATCTGCATGGGCTGTAGTGATGAAATGATGCTGGCGTTAGTAACTGTATAAGCTGACGAAGCTGTTTCCTTCACTGACATGAGACAGAGATCCTTCATATCAAACAGTTGCATAGTAAAGTTGCCTTTCAGACTTCCTCTGTTGCTCCAGACAAAGTGGGCAGTGGAGGAGGCTGGTCTGGGTTTAGCCACATGTTAGCAGCATGGATTGTGATGCACTTTGGTCACTTGTTTTTGTTGTGTACAAAGTTGTGAGTAACTCAAAAGACACTTAAGAATCAGATTTAAGCGTCCAAATCATCCAGACCAAGATAAATGTGCAGAACCACATCCTAATGTGGCATTCAAGTGGTGTTTTTAGACTTTCTAAATTAATCTAGGTACAAAAAAAGTCAGTGCAACTAATATGCATTGCACTTTTTTTTTTAATGGTGTTTTTTTAAAGGCTAATGAAGCTGAAAGAGTCCCTGTGTTTATTTGCATACAGAACAGGAAGGTGAGATCAGATCACAAGTATTCACTTAAGATGCATTGAGAGACGTATATTAATGCAAAGTGTGAATACTCGTACTTTAAACTGTCCACTTGTGATCAGATCACCTCAGACAGATGTTAATAAGAGTGGTCTTACAATATTGCAACAGAACATTATTTTCTACTCTGTTACAGGAACACCAGACAGACAGCAGCCATGACCTCCAGCCAGGTGAGTGGAGACAGTGAAGACATGACAGAAATACTCAAATCTTATAATGAAGTAAAAGAAGTAAATATATATATATGGCATTGATATTTGCAATAAATGACAAAATAAAATGAAAACTGAAAAAAAAAAAAAAGAGTTTTTAAATAAATAGTTAAAATAAATAAATAAATAAATAAATACTGTTCGAGGCACTGGTGGCCTGTAGCGTTCTAAGCGTCCCACGTATAGAGGCTATAGTCCTCGTCGCAGAGGTCACTGGTTTGACTCCCGGTCAACCATTTCCTGCAGGTCTTCCCCCGTTCTCTACTCCCCACATTTCCTGTCTCTCTTCAGCTGTCCTGTCCAATAAAGGCAAAAAAAAGCCCAAAAATACAACAAAAAAAAAGTAAAAAAATTTACTATTAGACTGAAATGTCTCTTGTGTATTAAGAGTCATCTAAATTATTAATAATTTACCTGGATTATTTGGTATCTAATATGGCTTTATTATCATATTTTTTGTCACTCACTGATTCACACCAGTTCAAAAAATACACAGAGTGAAGAGCTAATAATATTTTTAATAGAAGTAAATTGTCTCATTTTGAAAATATATAAAAAATGCATCTTCAACCTAACCCCTTTCACTTTTCACAAGATTTAAGAAAAACATGTTTCTATGCAGAAAGACCCATAATCCTTGAAGTTCTGCCATAAACCTGCACCCAAAGGTGTTCAAACCTGCATGTCCTCAGTAGGGCTGTCAACGAATATTCTAAATTCGAATATTAAAAAAAACCGGAGATTCGATTGTGAAAATTAATGTTCGACTGTGGAAAAAAAACACATCAGCGGCTGCTTTGCGAGTGGGCGCACTGCATGACAGGTCAGGGACAGGTCACAGGAGTCACACATGCACAGCGTGAAGCAGACTGCAGAGAGAAATCTTTCCGTCCCCTGATCCTCAGTGCGCTCTGAGCGCGTCTTTTCCTCCGCTGGGAACATAGTGAATAAAAAGAGATCGGGCCTGAGCCCGACAATCAGTGACACTGTGATAAAATGCAATTTTTCCTCTTTTTTTTATACAAGCGCCAAGAATGTAAGTGGACTACTTTTTCGTTTTTAACTTTCATTTCAATTGATGTTAATAATATTTGCTTCAATCACTGAATGACACCTGCCTATATTAGGGACAAGAGTCGGGACCTTTAATTGCTGGCACAAGTCTTGTTCTGCACTCACTCAGCGCATTACGCACAGAGAGGGGGGCGAGCGAGCGAGCGAGAGGTCTCCGGTCTTAAAAGTGTTACGGTATAGACCATTAGGTCATTTACTTGTTTTGTAATGTGTAGGTATGTTTTAGGCATGTTATATCTTAAATAAAAATACATATACAAGTAGTTATGTCTCCTTGTATTAGTTTGTCCACCTGTTATTGACATAATGCGCAAATATAGATATTCCAATGGTTCGAACCTATGGAGTTTTTTTTTTTAGAGCGAATATTCGAACGTCATTTTGGAGCAATTTTGACAGCCCTAGTCCTCAGGCATATAGACAGTGTACAGTGCTTCAGTTTTATGGCTCTGTGCGTGAACATCCATGAATAAAGTGAGAGAGGTTTGTCACTGAGGCGTACAGGTGAATACTTTAATATAAGAAATAAATGAGCAGTGAGTC
The DNA here is from genome assembly GCF_009762535.1 of Notolabrus celidotus. NCBI lineage: Eukaryota > Metazoa > Chordata > Actinopteri > Labriformes > Labridae > Notolabrus > Notolabrus celidotus. Next base: position 6,462,521 of record NC_048292.1, read on the forward strand.
AGACTGAAGCTGTTTGGACCCAAAATGTAGATGACTTAATAAAAAAGGAGAAAATGATCCTCACAGAAACATGAGACAGCAGATTTCAGCTTTCATCAGCTGATCATGAGAAATAAGATAATACACGTTAACAGGTGGTTTCTAGTTTACAAAATAACATCATGCTGTATTCAAGAAGACTTGAAAGTAGAGACTGAGACCATAACTCATCAGTAGAATGATTACTGAGGGAATGAATCAACTTAAGAGAGAGAATCAGGACTTTCTCATAGACTTCTATACAAAACCAGTGGAGTCGCCCTCTGCTGGACATCTGAGAGAATACAGCTTCAAGGCATTTCCTCACTGTCTTCATGTTCTTTCTGTGATAATCAGCCCAGCAGCAGCAGCAGCCTCCCTGCAGAGTCGTCAGACTCTGAGGGCCCTGGTGAGGCTGTGTCCTCTGGTTCTTCATCCTTCAGCTGGGAGCCGATGCTGTGCAGCGAGGCAGAGGAGGGTCAGGCTCCTCTCTTACTCGAGATCCTTTACCAGTCGGCTCAGACAAAGAGTCCCAATGACGCCATCATGGTGGCCGGACACCTGCTGATGTTAGAGACCGGGTTCATTCCTCAGGTGAGACAACAAGGCCTGGTAGTATAATGGTATAAACCTCTAGAAACGATGGCTGACAGCTTCAGCAGTAAACAACTTCCAGCAAAGACTTCCTTTCAGTGCACTGCGTTGCTTAAAGTCCTGTTAGAGATGACAAGAGATGAGAAATTCTGTAGAACAAACACCATCATTTCTTGGTTCATTACATTCCTAAAGTATCCCCCATTCATCTTGTGGTGAGTCTCAGTTTCACTGTAAATAGTAGGTTACACAGAGGCTTTACTCTGGCCTACTTCAGCGACATGAGCCTGAAACGGAAACTGATTTTGGATTATGTTCCTCCTACTTTTGCTCTCCATGCAGACTGTGTTTCCTGCATGCTCAAAAGCCACCTGATTGGTCAAAAACTACTCAGACTACAAACAGACACCAGAACACCTCATATACTAAAATGCAGACCCCCTGAGTAGTGTCAGAATGTGTACTCATAGTGTGTTTGTGTGTGTTTCAGGGCAGTGAGCTGATGTCAGGTGAGATGCCTGCAGGGTGGAGGTCAGCCGGTGGAGTGTACAGACTGCAGTACTCTCATCCTCTGTGTGAGAACAGTCTGGTCTCTGTGCTGGCGGTGTGTATGAGCCCCGTGCTCGTCATCAACGGTGAGTTCATCACGATGAAGAAACGCTCGATCACATGAACCCACAGAGTTAATTTATTCAGAGTTGAGACTCTGGTTTGGCGTAGTGGTTAGAACTTGTGCGCCCCATGTACAGAGGCTATACTCCCTGAAATGGGCAGCCCAATTCTGATTCCAACCTGCATCTTTGCCCCATTTCATTACCCACTTTCATTCTCTATCCACTATCCCATCCTCCCTGACTGCACTCATATATCGCTCCTTGTTCTTAAACTTTACTTCATTATATTTAAGGACTTTGGCAGAATTTCCTCTCAGATATTTCTATTGAGAAAAAAAATCATTTCACTCTTTGCTCATTTTGAATTTAAATAATCAGACGGTTTGTTTTTCCTTGCAGCGACTCTGAAGGTGAACAAAAGCGTTGACACAATCCCCAAACTGACCCTGAACCCCTGCAGCTACATGACCAACCTTTGCCCAGGTACTGCTCTGATTGGTCGGTTTAACCCTGTTAAATCTCACTGTCAGAGTTTCTGTTATTTAATAATAAAATGACGTCATGTGACGTCTGTGCTGTCTGTTCAGGAGAAAGTGCTGCTGCTGCTTTTAAAGATCTAAAGAAACTGTCCCGGATCTTCAAAGACCAGCTGGCGTACCCACTGATCGCTTCAGCCAGAGCAGGTAGAGACACACACACACACACACACACACACACACATACACACACACACATGCACGCACACCTACTTACCTAACTGAGAGTAAGTGACTGATCTCTTTTTATTTTAGTGAAGTTGTAACTTAGTACAACAGGCTCTGAGTTTGGCTGTTTGACGTTCCTCTTGACTTCAAGTCTCTCTCTTTTCTTCCAGCGATGTCTCTGCCCGTGGCGTTCGGTCTGGCGGCTCTTCCCGCGGAGCTCACCCTCAGAGTCCTCAGACTGCTGGACGTGGTCTCTGTGGTCAGACTGTCTTCAGTCTGCAAACACTTTAACAACGCCACAGCTGACTCTATGCTGTGGAAACACCTGCACCGCAGAGACTTCAAAGGTGAGACACTCAGAGACCAGAGAGATGACCTCTGACCTTTTTCATATTTGTGGATCATTTAGATGTTTGAATAAACTGAGGTGTGCTTTGGTTCAGATTCACATCCAGGAAGACACAGAGACACAAACTGGAAAAAGGTGAGAAACGCACCTTCATATATCATTATCATTTATCACATTTATCAGTAAATTTTCACTTATTATAAATGTGATGTGAGGAAGTCAGAAACAGGTTGTTTTTCAGTTTTCATCAAACATGTAGTGAAGGTTTCACCTCACGTTTTGTTTCTCTGTCCGTCTTCAGCTCTATAAACACTCCTACAAACGTCTCTTTTCCCGCCGTCGTGTCCTCTCCTTCCCATCCACCTGGACCACAGACTTCCTTCTCCCCCCCCCTTTCCCCGTCGCCTCTCCACTGCCCAGCATCACCGGAGTACGGTACGACCAGAGACACAGCCTCCCTCGGCTTCGCTTCAGCCCCATCAGCCCACTCCGAGATCCGGAAAGACGGTCTCAGACTGTCCGCCGCCTAAAACCTCTCTAGACGTACTGCGAGGCTTCATCTGATTCTTCTTCTGCAGAAATAAAACTGACCTGAACCAGAAGAGTGTTTGTCGATATATGAAGGTATAGAACAGGAAGAGGCAAGCTCTCTTTAAAAATAAAAATAAACTACTGTAAGAAAGGATCTTTAAGATGTGGTGCAGAAATCTCCAGAGAACAGCTTTAACCTCCAAAGAGCTGATGACTCAGCATATCACCAGAGTTCTTACTGAGCAGGTTTGTGACGTATCAGCAAGGACGTCGCTTTGTACCTCTCCAATCAGAGATCATGACAGTCAGTCACATCTTTAAATAACGACACAAGAAAGGAGGACATCAGAAATCTCTATTTTTAATATCACATAAATTCGATCTCAGTTTTCTCACCTCCACAGCCTGACTCTGAACAAGATGTGTTGAAATCTTAAATCTTCGTAGAGCTTCACTTTGAATTCTCCCCTCATGTTCTTGAATAAATGTGTGTTTAATTAAAAACTGCTCTCAGCACAGCTCACCTGAGGAATCTGTGCAGGTTCATTAGTCTGCTGTTTCATTATCTGCTCTTATCTGTACCGAAGCACGCTGAGGTCAAAAGAGGAAATATAAATGGAAAGAGATTAAAAGATTAGTCACAACAAAAGCCCTCTGGGTAAAACATTTTTTTGTGTTTTGGACCTTTTACTTTATAACTTTTAACTTCAAACCAAAAAAGTCAAGATTTTTATCTGTGTTCATTTAAAAAATGTAATGATTGTTTTCCAATCTTCAAACTGAATATAAACTAAGAAACCTGGAGATTTATTTAAATGATGTGCTTAAAGAAATGTGTTAGCGGAATATTTAGTGTCCATGTGCTCGTGTATCAATTTGAACTATTTTTGTCTTTGTATCTTTTTATGCTGCTGTCTTTGAAGAAGGCAATTTAAAGTGCAAAATATGTAAGTAAGTAAGATTTATTTATAGAGCCCCTCTCAAGAACAGAGGTCACAAGGTGCTTTAAAACAACAACAATAGAAAAACATTAAAAGGTAAAACAGTGATTGCAAATAAATACAAAAACATGACATAAAAACAGACAGATTAAACTAAGGCCGGTCTACACAGATAGGTCTTCAGCTGCTTTTTGAACATGTCAACAGTGTTCACAGTTATCAGTTCCAGGGGGAGACTGTTTCAGAGTGTTTTAAAGTGGATTTTTTTAGTCTTGCAATGATAATTTCACTTTTTACTGACTTTTACAAACTTTAGTATATTTCATTATTTATTTAATACACTTTGCTTGTCAAAAAGTTGACTTTTTTCATCAAGGTGAGTGTTTTTATGGGGGAAAAAATGAAAGTAGCACAAGTACAATAATACACTCAAGGAGCAAATTCAGGGTTTTACTCAGTATAACAGGGGTTCCCAAACTTTTCAGCCTGCAACCCCCAAAATATTGGTGCCAAAGACTCGCGACCCCCACTGTTCCTCAAAGTGATTTAATGTGGCTTCATTTAGCTGGTCTGCAGAAAACTAGCCTACCTACATGAGCATGTGTCTGTGTTTCCTGTGCCGTTATGAATTAACCTGCTGCTACTGATGCTTTTGATAATTAACTGTTCACTAAACCTAAACTTAGGAGTCGTCTGGCAAAAAGAAAGGCAGAGAACTCATTACATTTTCTATTTTCAAGGTTTTATTTCAAGGTTACCTACCATTTTTGTTGATATTTCTTACTATAATGGGTAAAATGTACTATTTCTAGATAACTTATATATATATATATATAAAAAAAACGTTCTGGAAGACATCTCACTACTTTGGGAACCCCTGACTTAGAGGAGAAGACACTTAAGATTCCCAGATTTAAAATTCTGCTTTAAACCCTTAACTGAGATGGTCAAAACTTGGAGATAACCTTCAGGTTGTTGCATTAGAATTTGGACCAAGGGAAAATTTGTGTTCCAACATTTCAAGTTTGATTTTTTTTTTTGGTCACAATTTGCATTTTTACAGAAAAATCATGCAGAAATTTTTGCTTTTTCAGGTTTTTTTTTATAGTTGCAAAAACAGAGTAAGACAATTACTTGAACAAGTTGCAAGTAAAAAGACACAGGCTGTTTATTTTTAGGGGTTTAAAGTCCTCATAACCTTTAAATCCTGACATAGAACCGTTCATATTGATTCATGTCTTATTTTAATTTAAGACAATGGTGACAGTACTCCTCTCCTGATGTGTTTCATAAAGATGATTTTTTATTCCCACTGTTTCCTTCATGCATCCACGTTCAGGAGCTCGTGAGACAATGACGTCATCTTTTGTCTCAAACAATGGGTGCGCTCGTTTTACAGGCTCCGTATGGACGGCGATGCAGGCGGAGTTTAATGAGGTGCAACCCCGGTGTTATGCAGAATTCTGTTACCTATCAGTTTCTACGGCGGCATAATGATGTATTACTAGTTATTTTATTTCAAATATTAATATTTTTATATATCCGTGGTTTGCTTTTCGTTTTGTGCCAATTTGGACCTTGACTATTTATAATATGACGCCTGTTTTGCCCCAACCCTGGGTCTGCCGGGCGGGGACTATGCTTGCTTCCTCGGGTCTGGGTAAAGCATTAAGAGTAACAGGGGTGCGCTTCATTTATGACCCGCTAAGCACCAGCAGACCCACATAAGGACCATAAGGACCATAAGGACCATAAGGACTCGGTTTGCTGGATTTGAGAGCTGAATCTGAATCAGAATCAAAAATAATTAATTTATCCCTGGGAGGGACATTCGGTCATTACAGAGCTCTTATAAACAGCATGTAAGAAAGTCAAAATATGTATAGAGGAAGGAATACAATAAAATGTAAATACCAATAAAATAAAATAAAGTAAAGCTCAAATGAAATAGAATAAAATTAAATAATAATAATAAAGTATATACAGAAGCACAGAATAGTTAGAAATTATCTTTGTACAAAAGCGCTGGGAATGAAGGAGATATATACCAGGGGTTCCCAAAATGTGTGTCGGGACCTATGGTCGGGACCCCCTGGGGGGGTCGTGAGATGTCTTCCAGAATGTTTTAGTTTTTTAAGTTATCTAAAATTAGTACATTATACCCATTATAGTAAGAAATATCAACAAAAATGGTAGGTAACCTTGAAATAAAACCTTGAAAATAGAAAATGTAATGAGTTTTCTGCCTTTATTTTTGCCAGATGACTCCTAAGTTTAGGGTTAGTGAACAGTTAGTTATCAAAAGCATCAGTAGCAGTAGGTTAATACATAACTGCACAGGAAACACAGCCAAATGCTCATATAGGTAGGCTAATTTTCTGCAGACCAGCTAAATGAAGCCACATTAAATCCCTTTGAGGAACAGTTGAAGACAAGGATGTTGAAGTGGCTGGGATAAAAGTGTATTGCACAGTTATTGCACGGTTATGCCGATGTTGTCCATGATGGCGTGGAGCTTTGACAGTGTCCTCCTCTCTGTCACCACTGTCAGAGAGTCAAGCTCCACCCCGACAACATCACTGAGCTTGCGGATGAGTTTATTCAGTCTGTGGGCATCCGCTATCGTCAGCCTGCTGCCCCAGCACACAACAGCAAACAGGATAACACTGGCCACCACAGATTCATGGTGGACTGTACCCACCTGTTTGAACCAGGTAGAAAGTCTCAGCTTCAAGGTAGGAGCCGGTTCACAAGACTTGAACAGATAATTAGATATTTTCTGGGTTTTTTGTTACCTTTTTAAAATAGTCAAAAGCAGATTAAATTTAAACAGTGAACAAAATGCAGTGAGATATTGAGACAAACATTTGTGTGACTAGGATTTTTAAAACTGATTTTGAGGTGGTGTATAAAACTCTGAGATAATAGTCTAAGTAAAATATTGAATTAGTAAAGATTACAACGTTGTAAACCAAAATGCCATTATACGTTATTTTAATCAAAAGGAAAAGGAAAAAATGTCAAGATGTAAAGCTTTATACAATTTCACTGAATAAAATAGAATTATTTTTAATGTCTGAAATGATGGTGAATTTCCAGGTCCCGTCACTGAATAATCCGGGTGACAGAAATCGTCGTAACACCAGTCCTCGCTCTGTATATTCAGGTGCACTGTCTCTTTAAAAGCCTCGTGTTGTTACAGGAAGTGCGAGGGGTGTTTCCAGCTGATCTGCACAACAGAAGACCAGAGTCCCCCTCAGCAGCCCGACCTACCTGCACCTGTCTCCGGTACCACAGCACAGCAGACCGGTACCGGCCCCTGGAGGTGTGCAGCGCCGCACTCAGAGCCTCCTCCTCGGGATTAATATCAGGTCTCCCCCCCTCCCTGCTCCTGGGCTTCTTTTTAGCCGCCTGCTTAGCTGCCGTGAACCGGTGCCGTCGGTAGCTGTTAGCCCGGACTGTCATGATCCCAGCTCGGAGATGGCGTCCTTCCCCGGTTTGTGTAAGGCTGTCGGGCCCGCGGAGGAGGAGAACGGAGAGCTGGACGGGTCCCTGCAGCAGATGCTGAAGGCCATCGCCGACGAGAGGAACCGACTGAACATCCGACAGGAGATCAGCGGGCTGGGTGAGCGGATCAGTCCGGTCTTTTATTCACTGTGTGGCCCTCAGAGTGCTCGGGTCCCTGCAGGTCTCTGTATTAATCCAGATTATGATTATGCACACACACCAGGCTGTCATGTTTAAAGGTTTCAGGACTATGATGAGGATCACTGAGCTCCAGGTTAACTTTACAGAAGGTCAGAGGTACAAATAGTACACAGTAGCACATTGCAAGTAAAGGTGCATTTCAACCAAGAGTTCTGGGGACTTTTAGCCCCCAGAATTACTTTCCCTGGAACTAAAGGCGTCTTTCCACCGCAGGGGCTTTACCCTTGAACTACAAGCGTTTCAACCGGAGGACCAGGGTCTAAATTTAGTTCAGGGGTAGATAATATCCCCCCTGAAAAGCCCCTTCTTGGGGTGTAGTACTTTTCAAAGGTCCTGGGACTTTTAGTTGAACGTAACAGTGTTTGTGGAGTTTGCACAGTTGTTGATACATAGAGGGAGTTCCTCGGAATGCGTACTAGTTTAGTTTTTTTATTAAAATTTAAAAATATTATTTAATAAAACATTTTTCTCCATACGTCACTGGCTGGATTCGCACAATCTACTCGAGACTTCAGGCCGCAGTCGAATCGTAGACAACAATGGGGGCACAGGAACCTTTTAGTTCCGGGGAAAGTAGTTCTGGGGGCTAAAAGACCCTGGAACTCTGCGTCAAAATTCACGAATTGTTTGCGTTTCAACCGTCGGCTGAAGTCCCAGGTAGATTGTGCAAATCAGGCCAGTGGTGTATGGAGAAAAAAAATTATATTAAATAATATTTTGAAATCTTAATAAAAAAACTAAACCAGTATGCATTCCCAGGAACTCCCTCTGTGTTTCAACAACTGTGTAAACTCCACACCGTTATGTTCAACCAAAAGTCCCAGGACTGCTGAAAAATACTACCCCCCCCAAGCAGGGGCTTTTCAGGGGGGAGATTAACTACCCCTGAACTAAATTTAGACCCTGGTTCCTCCGGTTGAAACGCACGTAGTTCCGGGGTAAAGTTCCTGCGGTGGAAAAACACCTTTAAGAGACCTACAAAGGCAAAGACACCTAAATAAAAATACGTACATTTAATCAGAAAAGAAAGTAAAAGTGTAGAAAAACATCCTCTGTGACTGTTCTACCTAAATTAACTCCACAAAAGCATTACTAAAAATTATTTCACATGCTTAAAAAAAGCTGGAAACTGGAAGCATCAATGGTTTTCAAATGTTAAAGACTCCTATGGAAGCCTTAAGCAGACATGCAGCCATACATTACTCTGTTTCCCCATGATAATGAGTCATTTCCAGCTGTTTGTGCAAGATCTCGTCTTATTATCTCCTGATAAGAGTGCTAGTTTTCCTGTGATAATGAATCAATGTGAGTTGGGGTCTAGACTTATCTTCCTTGTTATCTTGGGTTTGCATTGTTATAACGAGATATTGACATAATTAGATCAGCTGTAAGGGGAAAACTAGCTTTGTTATCCTGAAATCATGAAGAAAAACTGAGTTAATAAACTGTTTATTACACACCAGAGGATCAGAGGTGATCTTCAGGTGAGTTTAGTGTCCTCCAGCTTCCCTCTGATGGTTGTTTCCACTGTGTGAGTGTTACCTGTGGAGGTGCGGAGTGCAGATATAGGATCAGATCCCGGGTCAGATCGGAGCAGGGTGCAGTGCTGGATGTTTTTTTGTGGCTCCTTTTTGTCCTGATGGAGAAATCAATGGAGCTCTGTTCACAGCCCATGACTTCATCACAGACGCTGTTTATCAGCCTGCGGACACTTCAGCTGCAGAGAGAGAGAGAGAGAGAGAGGAGGAGAGGGTGTCCGATGAAGTTAGGAATTCTCCAATACAAAGACTGTGGTCTGTTCTGCCTTGTAAGACGACAAGGTTTAAGTTTGTTTTGTTTGAGTATTAGACATTCTGAATTAATTGGAAACAAGTTCTGGATTTTAAGCATTTAGTTCAACTTAACCTATCTCATAGACATATTTCTGTGAAGAGTGCAAAGCCAGTTCACATCAACAAACTTTAACTAACACTGTATTGACATAAAGCGCCTCTAAATGAATCTTTTTTGAACATCTTGATGATTTGTTAAAACAAAGAACTCTTTTCGGTCACATCTTTTTCGTCTTAAATTGACAAACTTCTTGAATGAGGGACTTTTCTTCTTTAAAATTCAGCATTACTTGAACATTAAACATTTTATTGGCTACACAGTGGATAAGGTTAAAGTGAGTCTTTGTCCTACGTGTAAACATCAACAAATGTAACATTTAAGGATGTTCTTAAGCTATTAGGAATGTATCAGTTCATTTGAAGACAAAGTATTAAGTTACAGGCCGTTCAAACACTCCTAATATCCAGACTCTAAGTCATTGAATATCTTATAGAAGGATTTCTGCTGAGCATGTCCGAACACATTGAATTAACACACTTCTACTAACAATATATTAGAATTATGTGCCTTAAAATACAGTCTTTTGCTGCTGAATTCAGCTGAATACCCTAATGATTTGTATTAACACAACATTGTAGAAGTCATTTTCTTTTGGACGTGTATTTGAACATCGCCTTTGCCATCGCTGCTCCAACTCTCTGGAACTCCCTCCCTCCACACATCCGCAACTCGGACTCTCTACCCGCATTCAAAAACCACCTCAAGACCTTCTTGTTCAAAAAAGCATACAACACATAACTTCTACTCCCTCACCATCCCTGTCTTTGTTCTGTTTCATTTATTTTCCATTTTATTTTTTTCACACATTATGTAAAGCATCTTTGAGTACCCAGAAAAGCAGCTATATGTGTCCTATCAATTATTATTATTTGTATTATTATTAATGGTATCATCTGAAATTGATGCATTTTTGAATGAGGTTGCCTGTAGCAGGACCTTTCTGAAGGATTGGTCACAGATTTTGTGTTTCTTGTTGTTTTATTTATCAGTATATCGACGTGTGTCTTGGTACACAGCTACAAACATGTAGCTATGTGGCTATGCTAACTAGCGCTAGCACTTATCCATGATAAATAAAAATCATCCACTAGATCTTCAAATCTGCAGACGTGGGGAGTAAAACCGACCTTTGTGTTTATTAAGACAGCCTACAACTAGCATGCCTCCCTCCTAAGCTCCTTGTTAGCACACATGTGTGCAGGTAATGAAAAACGGAGGGGGGATTCAGTATTATTTTATACAGTCTATGGGCTGAACAAGCTCCAAGCTCTGACTCCGTGACAGACCGGATATTGTTGTTACGTAACAAAAACACGGAAGTCTGAAACGGCTCGTTTCACACACATTTACAGAAAGGTGGAGAAATCAGAACAGGGGCAGAATGGATTTTTTTCATTCTCGGGGTGTTTGTAGACATGCCAGGGACACATATTTCAGGTAGAGAACCATTAAAAAGTCCATTTTGCATGATATGTCACCTTTAAAATAAGTCACTTTGGTGCCGAATTTAGCAGAACACCCTGATGATGTGTAAGAACATAGATGCCTTTCTCTATAACATCTGTATTATTACACATGAACAACATTAGCTTATAAACTACATTTGTGAATGAAGTTTGGAATGAGAGGAGTAGACTTCCTAGTTTCTTGACATTTTTTGGAGCTATATGATTGATAAAGTTCGAGTCATCAGCTGATGTTAACACTGTGTTCTTATCAGTTTAAATCCTCATAAAATGAATATGTTTTGTACCTATTAGCCACACTTCTGAGGAGCGTGACAAGCTTGTTTCAACCAACAAACTTTGACTAAGATGTTGTAAATGTAAGAGCCAGATTCATGTTTTGGGTCAAGCTTTGAAACACATTGTTTATTGTGCCACAAGGTGTCATCGTTTTGCTCATTAAGGGCACAGGTATAAAAGTACGTCACCGCCTGGGTATCAGATGTGTGTCTTGACCATAGACTGTAAAAAATATGGACGTAGTATCCGTGATGTCACCCATCTGTTTCTGAAGAGCTGTTTTGAGACCAATCGGCTGCGGCAGCCATATTGCTTCTGTCGAGCCAGTGTGACGTAAAGAGGCGGGCTTTGAGCCTCCTTTGAGCCAACAGCTGCAGTGTTCCCACAGGCAGCTGTGCCTCTCATTGGAAGACTGGTAATCTCAATATCTTTGAAATTGCCGAATTAGCAAAAAAATTCACCCCCCTCACAGTGAGAGGATGTCGAGAAATTAGCTATCCAGACTACATTCATCTTTTGTACCAGGCTGTAAACATGTTTATTAATGCTGCAAAGATCGTCTTTTCCCCATTCATGTGTATGTGACTTCCGGTACTTCCGGAGCCAGCCTCAAGCGGATCCTCGATGAACTGCAGCTTTTAACACTTCCGCATTGACTCATATTTTTAGACCGGAGGTTGCCGCTTGGTCTTGACCCGGAAGGGCAGTTGGTTTTTGACTGTTGTTGCGTTATCACGTTGTCACGTTGTTGCCTTGTCACGCTGTTACGTTGGATGCTGTGACGCTGCGTCGGCAGGCGGCATGGAGAACCGTGTCTAAAATGTTTGTTCGTGCAATGAAAGAGAAACTCATGGACGCTGTCTAACTGTTCGTATGGTGATGCAATAAATGGATTGTATCGTGCTGCAAACCAAAGTTACGCCTAAGACCTGTTATTTCAACAACTACAGTAAACGGTATTGTATGGACAAACATATGACAGTACAACGCATCAGCCAAGTCATTCCCGGGAGTAATCAAGAACACCGGCAGCTTTAGTACAGGACTAAGCTTCTATAGTAAATATTAAAAAACATTTGATGCAGAATTGAGCAGAACACCCTGATGATGTGTGAGAACATAGAGGTCTTTCTCTATGAGATCTCTATCTATCTGTATCAAGGACATTGTTTTATATTTATACATTTCTGAATGAGGTTTGTCATGAGAAGAGAGGAAATTGTCTGCAGTGGAACGCTCTGTTTTTCTTGAGATTTTTTGGACTTAATTAAAGATAAAATGATAAATATGTTGACCAGGGAGGGAAATATCTGAACAAGAAAACCCAGTTTCCATGTGAGGAGCTTTTAGTAGTTTTTTTGAGATTCCTCAGGCAGAATGAGACCGGTCTGATTCTATTAATTTGATTTTTTACACTTTTTAGACTATTTGAAGGTCTTTTCCGGCGTGGTGGTTAAAAAAATTCAACGTTAAGGGTCACAGAGTTCATTAAGTTGACTTCTTTTTTGTGCTCTTGTTCATGTTTCTGGATATCTTTTGATTTCGCAGTTCCCTCACGAGGATGACATTTGTCTGTATGATTCTGCTTCGTGTAATTATCTGACTGCATACAGGTGATCTCACTACCAGATGGAGCACTTCAATCTGCTGAATCGTTAGATTTTCTGCGAGCACGCCACGAGAATACACTTAAAATCTTTTGTTGCAGCAGTTTTGTTCAGACTTTCTCTCCTGTTTCCACACTGGTGTGTCGTTGTGTCCGTAGCTGGTGTTTGTGCTCAGAGTTCGTGGTGTGTGTGTCCTTGGTTGGTCCTCTTCAGGCTGCTGACTGTGAGTCAGATCTGACAGCATCAACAGTGACTCAGGACTTTATTAAACCATTGTTCTGCTTTGTCAAAAGTCCAGTGTTCTGCTGGTACTTATGTTCCTGTCAGTAATAATAAGGTTGTTCTTATCCCCGTCCCCTCTTTTTAAATGAAGCCACAGCTGCTTAACAACAACGTACTTCCTTTACTGTAAGTTACAAACTGATTGTCTATGTCGCTGTCTATCAACACATAAATACCTCTACCCCTTATAGACACAATGTGGTATCACACATAGTTGTAACCTCTTCTGTATGTAATTTTAGAGATTCAACTTTTAGACCTTCTGAAACTACTGCTTACCTCTTGGTGAAGGTAGCCTCAGTCTCTGTGATGTGTCACGCCAGGATTCTTGTCTTATTTCATTCCTCCCCTACGGTGGCCAACAGGGGCCATCACTCTGCAGCAGCCTCAGGGAACTGCATCAGGAGAAACATGCTGCACATTCAGAGCGATGCTACAGTCTAAAAACACGCAGGTAGCAGTCAAAAATAAATGCAACAAGAGAAAGGCACCAATAATTAAAGAACGTGTTGCAAAAAGTTAAAATAATAAAGCTTTAAAGTGTAAACAAGAAATGTGTCAGTAGCACAAAAGTTATATTTGTGTGCAGAAGGTATAAACTTGTGGGTACAAGACATTGACTGTATAAAGAATGGACAGCGTCACTTCTGATGGGTTGACATTATGCACAGGTGCAGCCAAGGCATGTGCAGAAGCGACCTGGCAGGTATCATCACAGGACTGATATCAAACCAAAACACACATTAAACGTACCGTTAAGACATCGATAGGGTGCGTTCAGTCCACAGCAGAGCAGATTCTTTGCTTGATCTGAAGCAGACAGATATAGCTTTTGAAAGTTAAATGACTCTAGTGGTAGAGCGGTTGCCGAACCCCCTCTACACCACAGATGTTAATGTTGTAGCTACAGTATCTAGCTATTAAAGCACAAAGTGGCGAGCTGCAGTTTCTCCACAACACATCGCGGTCTCTCAAACGTACCACATGAATAACTCTAATAGCGCTTTCACTGTGAAAAACAGACGTAATTAAATGCATTATAGCCGAGTGGATTACATATCAACACAACATGGGGTGAACCCCTCAGCTTGGTGTCTAACCAAGCGGCAACCTCCGGTCTGAAACGCTGAAGCCCATGGGGAAGTGTTATAAACTGCAATACATCAAGAATCCACTTGAGGCTGGCTGCAGAAACACCGGAAACCACATAGACATGAATGGGAAAAAGACGATTTTTGCAGCATTAATAAACATGTTTACAGCCTGGTTCAAAAAACGGCTTGGCCCTACGAAGCTAATCTCTCTATCGGCACACACTGTACGGGGGTGAATTTTTTTCTAACATGACGGTTCAGAAGATATTAAGATTCCGAGTTTTTGCCCAAATAAGGACATGACTGACGTGACTCCCGGTCGGGAACACATAGCTATTGGATAGGAGGCTCACACTACGTCACACTCTGCATGGTTGAGTTCCACATTTCCAATATGGCTGCCGCCGTTGATTGGCTTCCAAACAGCTCTCAGGCACAGATGGGTGACGTCACGGATACTACGTCCATATTTTATACAGTCTATGTGTGTAACATGAGGGTGTTTATGTGACAAGCAAGCGGCAACCTCAGGCCGCGAGAATTGAAGCCAATGCGGAAGTGTTAAAAACTGCAGTTCATCGAGTGTCCACTTGAGGCTGGCTCCCGAAGTACCGGAAACCACATACACACAAATTCAAAAAAGCCGATCTTCACAGCAGAAATAAGCATGTTTACAGCCTGGTACAAAAGACAAGTGTAGTCTGGATAGCTCATTTCTTGATCGGCACACACTGTACGGGGAGTGAATTTTTTCATAACGCAGCAATTTCGAAGATATTGAGATTACGAGTTTTCCATTATGAGAGGCACAGCTGACTTGATTGACAGGCCCAGTAGCTGTCGACTAGGAGGCTCAAAACCCCGCCTCTTTACGTCACTCGACAGCAGTTATGTTGAGTTCAGCATTTCCAATATGGCTGCTGCCGACGATAGGCTTCAAAACAGCGCTTCAGAAACAGATTGGTGACATCACGGATGCTACGTCCATTATTTATACAGTCTATGGTTACAAGATAAATACCAACCCGATTAACAATGATAAAAAAAACCTCATTACCAGGTTCACACAATCAAACAAACTAATTATGGACAAGTAATGGCATGCATGAGTATGGACTGTTGCAGGGTGATGGCCCTTGATGGCCACCGTACAAGCAACAACATATGTAAGTTTTAAAGTAATTGCTCATTTGGAGAGTGACTTTTAGGGACCTTTAACAGGACTTCTAACAGTCTGTTTCTTTCCATTATTAAGCCAGTTCTCTTAGTCCACTCCAAGTTTTCTATTGTATTGTGTTGTATCGTTTATGTGCAATGACACATTTGGACCCCCCTTACCACCCAGCCCCTTAATGGATCAGAAGAGCATTCTCTGACACTTTATTGTTATTGCTTAGAAAGAACTGACGCAGAAATGTAATCTGTGATGAGCTAGAGGTTCTCCCACCCCTCTTTTATGTTGCACATCCAGTCTGTAATACTTAAATTTGGTTATAAAGTCAAATAAACAGTAATTAACTTTTGTTTTCATTCATTCGCGGCGAGCAAAGATGCATTAAGAGCTCGAACAGATCTTCATTGGCCTTGCAATAAATCAGTTCAACCAGGAGCCAGACAAGACACAGAGATGAACATCAATGATTCAGGTTTAATTACCCCCTCACACACCAGAGTATCCCTCCACAGTCAGAGCAGGATCTATAAATACTCTGATATCAGTATAAAGTGTGCAGCCTCAGAGCTGTTAGGAGCAGAGAGGATAGATCCGCAGGTCGATCGATGGAAGCAGGTCGTTCACAAACTGCATGACGTGATGAGCGTTACTGTACGGTAAAAATAGTCGACTGTGACTCACACCGACAGACAAAAATTATTACAGACCTGCTGAATATTTAACACAGTCTGACTCAGTGTCTTTGTTTGAACAGTCGCATCATGTGAATCTTCCATTTCAGCATCTTTCTAAACTCTCAGTGTAGTTCAGGACTCCAGACTCTGTCACAGTTTACCATAGGAGTACAGTGTATACACACACACACACATATGCGTTTGTGTATATGACTGTAGGACATCACAGACAGAAGGAGGCCACAGTGGGACGTCTCCCATCTGTTTACATTGTACAGTCTGTTTCTGCTCCAAGATAACATCAACATATTCAAACTGTAGAGGTGACGAAGCAGTTTGTAAATGTTGTACATCCAACATCAATAGAACATGAATTCAGCAGCAGTGTCACTAGAATAAAGAAAGTGTCACTAGAATAAAAGAATGGGGGACAGTGAGGACAGATTTGATGATATTAATGTGAGCAAGTAGTCAGCAAAGATCTCACTGACGTCACTCTCGCTCTGATTTGATTTAAAGGATTGATTTTTGACACACAGAAGATGAGCAACCATTCAGCGTCTCCTTTCCTAAGTTGAAAGTCAGCATAAATAAAGGTCCTTGGTCTTGTTGAAGGTCCTGGTACCTGAATACATCTTTGAATTAGAGTTTCTATACCAACACAATGATGCAGCCTGTACTGGGTGTTGATGTCTTATAGTCGTACATACTCACTTTTTACTGGTCCATAACTGACTGACTTCATGACTTGTGGACTCAACTGTTGACTTACTGACTTTTTAACATCCGGCCCACCAATGATCAAACTAATGTCCCATGTAGTGTATTGTACTGTGCTGTATCATATAGAATCATATTGTACTGACTAGTATAGTATCGTACCTTTTCTAATCATATCGTATTGTATCATCATATCATATCTTATCTCATTTAATCGTATCGTACTGAATTGTATCCTATTGTATTGTATAGTATCGTATAATACTGTGTCCTGGGGCACAGTATCATATCAAAACATACTGAATTGTATCTTGTTGTATCATATTGTATCATATTATACCGTATTGTACCCTAGCTTATGGCATGGTATGGTCGGGTATCATACCAACTAGTATCCTATGATATCAAATTGTATTGCATCCTATCGTATCGTAATAATTCATACCAAATCTTACTGTATCATATCTTATCGTAACGAATCGTACACTTTGTACTGTTGTATCTGATCGTATGGTATCATAACGAATCGTACTGTATTGTATCTTATCGTATGGTATCGTAACGAATCGTACTGTATTGTATCTTATCGTAACAAATCGTACTGTATTGTATCTTATCGTATGGTATCGTAAGGAATCGTACTGTATTGTATCTTATCGTATGGTATCGTAACGAATCGTACTGTATTGTATCTTATCGTATGGTATCGTAACGAATCGTACTGTATTGTATCTTATCGTATGGTATCGTAACGAATCGTACTGTATTGTATCTTATCGTATGGTATCATAACGAATCGTACTGTATTGTATCTTATCGTATCGTAACGAATCGTACTGTATTGTATCTTATCGTATCGTAATGAATCGTACTGTATTGTATCTTATCGTATCGTAATGAATCGTACTGTATTGTATCTTATCGTATCGTAACGAATCGTACTGTATTGTATCTTATCGTATCGTAATGAATCGTACTGTATTGTATCTTATCGTATCGTAATGAATCGTACTGTATTGTATCTTATCGTATCGTAACGAATCATACTGTATTGTATCTTATCGTATCGTAATGAATCGTACTGTATTGTATCTTATCGTATCGTAATGAATCGTACTGTATTGTATCTTATCGTATCGTAACGAATCGTACTGTATTGTATCTTATCGTATCGTAACGAATCGTACTGTATTGTATCTTTTCGTAACAAATTGTATTTTATTGTATCTTATCGTATTGAATCGTACACTTCGTACTGTTGTATCTCATCGTATGGTATCGTAACGAATCGTACTGTATTGTATCTTATCGTAACAAATTGTATTGTATTGTGTCTTATCGCATTGAATCGTACACTTCTCACTGTTGTATCTCATCATATGGTATCGTAACGAATCATATCGTATCATATCTTATCGTATAGTAACAAATCATACTTTATTGTATCTTATGTTATCGTAACGAATCTTAGTGTATTGTGTCTTATCGTAACCTATGGTATTGTGTTGTATCATTGTATTATATTGTATACATAGTATCTTTGTTTCTGTTTTACATCAGATTATATTGTATTGTATGGTGTCGTATCTTATTGTATTGTATCATACGGTATCGTATGGTAAAGCGTTGTATCTTATTGTATCATAAGGTACCAAATCACATTGTATCATAATGTATTGTATTTAAAATATTCAGCAGCAACAAACAATAAATTGGTGCAATGGCTATGAATCCATTATTTGGTGAACAACAGCCAGGTCATCTAAAAGTTAGTAAGATGCCAATGTTGAGAATATTTGGCTGTTTTCTGACATTAACTAGATCAGACATGGTAAATTACTTTATTAGGGTACAACATGTAGGATAGTGACCTGGTTTCAATGTGGTCCCTGTGTTTTGCAGAGTTTACAGCCCTGCCACTTGAGGTATAACTCACTGTAAGAGCCATATTCATGTTTTGGGTCAAGCTTTGAAACACATTGTTTATTGTGCCACTGGGTGTCATCATTTTGCTGATTGAGGGCACAGGTATAAAGGTACTGCACCGCCTAGGTATCAGATGTGTGTCTTGACCCGGAAGGGCAGTTGGTTTTTGACCGTTGTCGTGTTGTCACGTTGTTACGTTGTTGCCTTGTCACGCTGTTACGTTGTCACGTCGTCACGTTGGATGCTGTGACGCTGCGTCGACAGGCGGCATGGAGGACCGCGTCTAAAATGTTTGTTCGTGCAATGAATGAGAAACTTGTGGACGCTGTCTAACTGTGCGTACGGTGATGCAATAAATGGAATGTTTTGTGCTGCAAGCCAAAGTTACGCCTAAGACCTGTGATTTCAACAACTACAGTAAACGGTATTGTATGGACAAACATATACCAGTACAACGCGTCAGCCAAGTCATTCCCGGGAGATATCAAAACACACCGGCAGCTTTAGTACGAGACTAAGCTTCTATATTCACTATGACAGGACAGAAAGCTAATGCAGCTTCGGATTGTCCACATTATATCGACCAGCTGAACTCTGATCTGCACAGAAACAGGAAGTCTTAACTGTGACTAAAGGATTAGTCCGTTGCTGTCATGAGGGAGCTGGCTGTAGGATCCTGGAGGAACACTCAGATCTGTGTGACGACTTCAAGCTAAATCCTTTCAGCCAACCTGCTGCCTGTCATCAGTTCCACTGCTTCATCTCGAAGTGACAGAAGACGGGCCAAGTCACATGGCCCGTACATGTATTCATTCGTTCAACCTGACCACATGACGGGGGTGATACGCAGATGGTCACATGGTTATCAGTCATCAATAGTAGTGTAATGTTTTGTCAGATTGTTTAAATAATTGGGGGTCCTTTTGGAGGCCTTCTTTGGTTCTAGCAATCATTGAGTGGGTTCCAGGATTCCTTAAGGAGTATAAGTGGATTAGTAAGAGGTTGTAGTGATCATTGAGTGGGTTCAAGGGCTCCTTTGGGAGTTTTAAGTGGTCCAGAAGGGGCTTTCAGCAATTCATGAGAGGGTTCTAGCTTTCATTTAGGAAATTAAGTTGGAGGTTCCGCTTCTCACTGAATGGGTTCTAGAGTTCTTAAGGAGTTTATGCCAGATATTTCTGAGATCATTTAGTGGGTTCTAGGGTTTCTATAGGAGTCTGAGTTGTCCTGTAGGAGGTTCTTTTTACCACTGAGTGGGTCCCAAGGTTCCTTTTGGATTCCAGAGTGGTCCAGTTAGGGTTCTAGTGATCTTTCTTGGGCTCTCTCAAGAGTCTAAGTGGTTCTGTAAGAGGTTATTGTGACCATTGAGTGGGTTTTGGGTCCCTATAGGAGTCCCAGGAGGTCAAGTTGGAGGTGTAGTGATCAGTGAGTGGGTGGTAGAGTTCTTTTCAGAGTCACACCGGTCTTGTAAGAGGTTCTAGTGACTCAGTAATGGGCTCAAGGGTTTTTAAAGAGCTCTGTGTAAGGTTCTACTGATCATTTAATGGGTTTAAGGATTCACGTAAGAGCCTGACTAGGCCTGCGGGAGATTCTACTTCATTTAGTGGACTGAAGGGTTCTTTTAGAGGTTTAAGTGGTCCTGTAGGAATCTTCTTGGTTGGGGTCTAGGCTTTCCTAAGTAGTCTTAAGTGGTTCTGTTGGAGGTTATTGTGATCATTGAGTTGGTTATTTGGTTCCTTTTAGAAACTAAGTGTGCCTGCAAGAGGTTCTAGTGAATATTGAGTGGGTTCAAGGGTTCCTTTAGAAGTCTTAGTGGTCCTGTTGGAAGTTATAGTAGCCATTGAATGAGTTTTAGGGCTTCAAGAGTCTAGACACTCCATTGGGAAGCTCTGGTGACCATTGAATGTTAAAGGTTTCTCCCCAAGGTTTAGAGGCACAAGTAGTTCTGTAGGATGTTATAGTGATTTGGGGAGGGTTCTCGAGTTCATGTAAGAGTCCAAATGGAACTGTTGAAGGTTCTAGTGAAGATTCAGTGGGTCCTGGGGCGCATCTAGTAGTCACTTCCGTGTTTGAAGTGATCATTGAATGGGTTGTAGGTTGTCTTTATAATCCTCAATGGTTCTGTTAGAGGTTCTAGTGTGTATTGAATGGGCCCCAGAGTTTGAGCAGTCTTTGTTGTTGGTGAAAATGGTCTTTTGGGAGGTTCTAAGGATCATTTGATGTTCCTCTAGGAGGCCTTAGATGTACTTTTAGATAATTTTACCATTTTGAGACGGTTTTAGACTTTACTTTAGAGATCTGAAGGTGTTTTTTCTAGCCACCATGTTAAGAAGTTTGTGAGGTCCCAGTGGTCTCTGAAGTGGTTCTTGTTACAGTATCAGTGAGCTCTAATTTTCAAAGGTTCTTAAAGTTGTTGGAATCCTTTGAGTGATTTTAGAAACTGTAGCAGACCATGCTCCTCACCATCGTCACTTTATGTTTGGCTTTACCCATTTCAGTGAGTATATTGTTTTGTTGTTCGTTCTGACATCAAACTTTTGTTGGAATCAAACCTTTAACCTCTGTTGCTCAGCAACCACTGAAAGCCTCAGTCCATCATCCCTCCGCCTGTCTCTCCATCCACCCTTTGGCCCATCCTTTCATCCAGGTCAGTGGAGCTTTGACTGAGCATCAGTGAGCCCCCACAGAGTCTTATATAACTGTCATGAAATATACATCAAGCCTGAACATGGACTATGATATTCCACTCGGCTGCCGGCAGAGATAGATTTTGGGTGATTCAGCTCACTTTCTTCAGACGATGAGTGATAGTGTGCCGGGCGTCTTATCGCAGTTGATGTATTTTTAAAAATGGGATATGTGTCTGAAAATAGAACAGGACTTTTATGAAGGCAGCTGCTGAACTGTACGCTTCGCTTTAGAGGTACATGAACGCTCAGAGATGCACAGGATACCAGATGAATGTACAACTTTTAACACCTTTGAAACGGGACCAAATTAGAGACACCGATCAGATCGTTGTAGTGACCCTGTGAGCGATTGTATTACTTTAGTGTAGAACTAATCACAACATCAAAATAAGAGGGACAACACTTGCTTCAAGAGTGCACATCAAACAACAAAGTAAGTTCTGAAGGTTGTCAGCCTCTGGGAGGGCAGAGAGTTGTTGCATGAAAACAAGCTTAAACCATTTCCACCTTAATAGTCAAATTATTCCATACAAACACTGACACACATTTTAAAAATGACTTTAATGTTATAATTTACAGCCATCTCAGAAATCATCAGTTATTGCCTTATGGTGATTTTGAATCTCGGGGCAAGGGTTGACATTTTGTACCCTCTACTCAACCCTCTGTTCTAGGAATAAGGCATTTACCCTCGCCAAGACTTCCTCTTCTGTCATCTACTTAATCTTTAAAAGTCAAACTACCAACCCTGAGGCAGGAGAATAGAGTCAGAGCTGAGAGACAACTTCCACAATCCAATCTTTATCTGCTCTTCCTATGCACATATTTGTTTCAAAGATTCCTGAAAGTCCACATTGTTGTTGAGTAATGGTGTATGAAATGCATTTAAGCCAATGCATTCCACCTCTTTTGCTTTGCACGTGCACTCCTTTCCTGCAGGCAACCAGAGCCCAAATGCAATATGCATACTTCTCAGACTGCAAACAGAAACCAGAACACTTCCCTTCCCAAAATCCTTCCCTTAGAGATTCTGCAGTTCTTTGCAGATCTGTGTAGATTGAAATTATAGCCTTGGAATGCACACACAAAAATCTGCATGTTTCTGGTGGTGCATTTTGCATTTAAAATTCTAAATCAGTAAATTGTGCTAAAGATGTTTTTAATGGACAAGAAGAGAGTAATAAATGGTACAAATGAAGAATAACTGGTTCGTGACGCTTTGAGAAAAGAAAAGGAGTGAAAAAGAAACTTGGACGCTTAGAGTTAATGTTGCCACACATACTTTTTCGGGGGGGGCTTTTTGCCCTTATTTGACAGGACAGCTGAAGATAGACAAGAAATGCAGGGAGGAGAGAGCAGGGGAAGACATGCAGGAGATGGTCGACTGGCCGGGAATCGAACCGGCGACCCCTGCGATGAGGACTGTCCCTCTGCATGTGGGGCGCTTAGACCGATAGGCCACCAGCGCCCCCACTCATACTTTTATATTTTAAAGGATACAATCTGTTATTTTTAAGATTGTTAGTATCAGGAATACATTTCAGCGTTTTGTGACCAGACAGTGTGCAGCAGTTTGCTCATAGTTTTTGAAAATTGCAAGCAACATATTTTCCAATATTGGGTGCATACGACTTCCATTTATGTTGGCATCAAAACAGGTATTGATATTGTTTGTTTCATGCTAGTATTGTGTCCAAAATTCAAAATTATTATTATGATTCTGTTTAGAATTCAGTTCTTGTAAGAAAGCAAAGTTAAGTTGTTTACCACCACCACACATGTGGGATGTAGTCTGTTTTTTTAGCTACACAAAGGAGGTGAAATTGAATGGCACCCTGGGAAGTTGAATCCATTAGCACCACATCAGTGGTCACATGGAGAGTAACCATCAAATATGATTCCACAGTGTACAAAACAAAAGTGAAAATGCTTCTCAGTGAATAAAACATCCGAGTCATTTGAGGTTTCAGTTAATGTCTTATGAAAAAGGCGAGTAAGAGGACCTCGTGTTACGTGTTCTTCTGGCTTCGGTGATGTTTCCAGTTAGCGTTCAGATTTAATGTTCAGTGACGGACGTAGGTTTTTCTGGAAGCTTCTCTCTGCTCTGTTTGCCAGCAGGTTGTGTTCACTGACTCACCTCTGTCTAAAAAGAACATCCTTTGTGCCAAATCTGCCTGGACTGGGCCCAGAGGTCGTTTTCTCTCTATAAGCTGAGCGGTGGGTGTTGGCTGCCGGCCTGAACTCGGAGCTGATGTGTTGTTCACATCACTGATTAATGTGCTGTTTGGAGGAAAAGCTGCAGGTTTTTCTGCGGTTATTAAAACATAACGGGGTTCTTCCTCTGGAGAGCGGGGATATTGTTAAACCTGCCTGGTTTTATTTAATATTTGTAGATTGAAACTGAGAATCTTTGCGCTTATTTTGGCACTCCTCTGATTGTAAAGATTACAATTTAAAGGTGACATATCATGCCGAATCGACTCTTTAATGGTTCTCTACCTGAAATATGTTTCCCTGGCATGTCTACAAACCCCCCGAAAATAAAAAAAATCCATTCTGCCCCTGTTCTGATTTCTCCACCTTTCTTTAAAAGGGATTCTGAAATGAGTCGTTTCAGTTTCCTGTGTTTTGCATACGTCATAACGACATCTGTAACGGAAGTCAAAGCTGGGAGCTTGTTCAGCCCATAGACTGTATAAAATACAGTCTATGGGAAAATCCTCCGATTTTCATTACCTGCACACATGTGTGCTAACAAGGAGCTTAGGAAGGAGGCATGCTAGTTTTAGGCTGTCTTAATAAACACAAAAGTCGGTTATACTCCCCACGTCTGCAGATTTGAAGATCTAGTGGATGATTTCTATTTTTCATGGAAAAGTGCTACTGCTAGTTAGCATAGCCACATAGCTACATGTTCGTAGCTGTTTACCAAGACACACGTCTACATACTGACAAATGAAACAACAAGAAACACAAAATCTGTGACCAATCCTTCAGAAAGGTCCTGCTGCAGGCGCCTCTCCATCAGGATCAGATTCTGGATCAAATTCAGAGGGTTGAAGTAACGTGGTCTGTGAGCAGCGGTGTATATTCAGCCAACATGTAAACATTAGATCAACGTGCTGAACAGCCGAGGGCACATCCACTCCTGAGGGGGCGTGGTCAGAGAACTCATTCTCATTTAAAGGCACAGACACAGAAAACAGCCTGTTCTGAGCAGGGCTGAAAAAGAGGGGTTAACAGGAATACCAAAATCTGATTTCAAAGTGTTTTTTGAGCATAAACTTTAAAGACATGTTTTGGGGACCTCTAAGACCAATATATCTTAATGAAAAAGAGCATAATATGTCACCTTTATATCATTAAGATACTTTTTGTATCGAGGCAGATGGCTGTCTAACATGAGTCTGGTCCTGCTCAAGGTTTCTGCCTGTTATTGTAAGAAGTTGTTGTTTCCTTTTCATGAGAAATTATTCAAAAACATTTTAAACATTTTTACAGTGTACTTCCATATACTTGTGTTCTAACCTACGTATGTTCTTGTGGTTTGAACTTCTTTAACTCAAACCGTCTAAGGAAATGTTTCACTGATATGACCCTGTCCTACAGCTGAGGTGTTTCTATAATCAAATCAAAGCCTGAGCAGATCAATGTAAACAAGGTTATTCCTCTCAGTCCAACATTAAATTAAGCTAATCAAATTTCTGCCTGTGAAATTAAATCAAATGCCAATACACAATGTGTTTCTTTCCACTACAGAGCTGACATCCTTCATTTATCTTGTCATACAAAGAGTGTACCCTCCATATCTACAACCTTCTTTCAGCCTCGTCACACTGAGCTCCTGTGAGCAGGTCTGATAAAGTAAAGTCAGACAAAGTTAATTAACCCTGACACAGAGGAGCTAATCCCAAAGAAGACATAAAGGGCTGGATTAAATTTGTGCTGATAAATCTGTCACCTTTTTTAAAAAATGTTCCTTTTGAGTCCAAACTGAGCAAAAAGTTTTCAATAAGGGTCGAATAGATTAGCTGATATAAAGGCTGGAGTTTCTTGATAATGTTTCATCAATGACTGCATTCACACGCTTTCTCATGTTTGTAACTTGGTCCTCTGACGTCAGAGCATTCATGACCGAGAAACGCTATAAAGAAGATGTATTGTATTTTATTGCCTGAAGCATTTAAAAATGACATTTATAGTTTTTCCAGTAAATGTGAATTTATTGGATACCTTTTACAGCAACAGACCTTTCCCTCAAACCTCTAAAAGGATTTTTTATCTTTTTTTCTAACCAATTTTCAGATTCAGTGTTGAAAGATATATTTTTTAACCAATCTAGGTCTCTGTTCATGGACACAAAAAAAGGTTTAAATCCTACAAATTACATGAAATCAATTGTTTTAATGTGAAGAGGAGTTATTAAAAGTAGATCTACCATTCAGACAACATTTACTTTTCTGATGTTTTGTTTTGGTGTAAATTTTACTGAATATTCTGAGTTTTTAGAACATTTAAGTGAATATTTCAAAATGTTTTATTATTTTACCTCATTTTACCAGGAATATTCTCATTAAGATAAGATAAGATGTCCTTTATTCGTCCCACAACGGGAAACTTAAGTGTTACAGCAGCAAAGTAGACAGTGCAAAACAGTATAAAGCAAACAAGAGCCTATCAAATAGCAATTATTAAAAAGTTATTAGCAATTAAATTTTAAGCAGTAAAAATAAGAATATTTTACAACATATATATATACACAACGTATATACACAACTAGATAATAAAGTTACATTGAGATACAAAGTCTCTTTTTTACAAGGGAGTCCTGGCCAAGACAGCAGCATTAAAGTTTCCCAAAGAGAACAAGACAAAACAACAAACAATAACGCTTAAAGCTGGGGTTGGTAATCAGATTTAGATGCACTTTTTGTCATACTGGTTAAAATGATCTTTATGTCCTGATGGCAATCATTACATGATGTGTTCCTAAAAAAGAGTGAAAAAAAGCTGCTATCTACAGCCGGAGTAAACCTGGGAAAACACCAACCAATCACCGTTTTTTGGCTCCCCAAATTTTAAACCAATCAAATCCCGTCCTGCCGTTCTGCCCTCCTCCTGCGCGTACATTTCCCCGGCGTGCACTCCTCCGAGTCCCCGTCTCCTGCCTCTACTTCCCCTGACTCTATTTACTGCCCCTCTCGCTCGTCCTCGGGCCTGTCCCCTCTGACCTGATGAGGTGCTTTGCTCAGGACTGTAGTCCACGTTTAACAAACAGTAGATCTGTTACAGTATTATATATGTGTTATAACTTTTCTCCTGATATCGTGTCACTGGTACAACTGGATAATGCTAGCATGATAGTTGTGAGTACTAACAGCAGCCATGTTTGTTTGTGTTTTTAACTTTCACTATGAGAATGTTTTGGTGAGGACCGGTTTTGAATCAGTCACCATCATATGGTCGAGAATCAGCGGCGCTCGTGCATGTGAGCGGGGGGGCGTCGTTTTGGAGGAGCTCCGAGGGAGGAGGGGAGGGGTTAGACGGAGTCATGAGGAAAAGCTACATTCAAATTCATGCTGGTTTTCCGAGACTGCCAACCCTAGCTTTAACTATTACGTCAATTAATAAATTAGCAGTAAAACCAGTGCCAGGCTGAGCAGATGATACTTTACCCTAGCTTTAATATCCTCCAATCGAATTAAACAACCCAGTTTTAGTTAAGCTTGAAGCTCATTTTACCAATTATAAAAAGATTTTTCCAACTATTCTGACCTCACTTGAATGCAGCATTTAATAATGTGTCCATCCGAGAATGGAGACGTTTAAAGACATATAAAGTTGTTGGAAGTCGTAGTATAGTAGTGTGATGCATCTTTTCTGGTTTATGTTTACATGTTTGTTTGTTTTGTTTGTTTTTCAGGCTGTTTTAAGGATGACCGCATCGTGTTCTGGACCTGGATGTTCTCCACGTACTTCATGGAGAAGTGGGCTCCGCGTCAGGACGACATGCTGTTCTACGTCCGCAGGAAGCTCGCCTACGTCAGCGCGGACAACACCGAGGGGAAAAAGGTGACGAGTGGTTTATTGATGAGGCTTTTAATTTGAGGATACTGAATCTTTAAAGCTGGGGTTGGTAATCAGATTTAGATACACTTTTTGTTATACTGGTTAAAATGATCTTTATGCCCTGATGGCAATCAATACATAATGTGTTCTTAAAAAAGAACCAAAAAAAGCTGCTATCTACAGACAGAGTAAACCTGGGAAAACACCAACCAATCACCGTTTTTTGGGTGCCAAAATTTTAAACCAATCCAATGCCGTCCTGCTGTTCTGCCCGCCTCCTGCGCGTACATTTCCCCGGCGTGTACTCCTCGTCTCCTGCCTCTGCTTCCCCTGACTCTATTTACTGCCCCTCTCACTCGACCTCGGGCCTGTCCCCTCTGACCCAATGAGGTGCTTTGCTCAGGACTGTAGTCCGGATCAGAGTCTAAAGAGCTCTCACCACGGGGGCTCTGAAACGCAAAAGAATTAATGACATCTAGTAAGTCCTACAGAAATGTAGATGTATTGTAGCGTCCGTCCGGACGCTGTAGGGATGACGAGCCGATTCGTGAACACGTTTAGTTTTAATAACCGGTCACTGTCGGCCGTGATCACGACAACCAACAAAACAACAATCAATGTTTGAATGAATGAAGAACTTCTCCTCTTGTCTCTCCTCTCTCCCGCTCACACACTCTACACCTCTCCTGATGCCTTCACTAACCATCAACACTGTAGGAATTAAGAACATCTACACTGAACACGTTTAACAAACAGTAGATCTGTTACAGTATTATATATGTGTTATAACTTTTCTCCTGATATCGTGTCACCGGTACAACTGGATAATGCTAGCATGACAGTTGTGAGTACTAACAGCAGCCATGTTTGTTTGTGTTTTTAACTTTCACTATGATAATGTTTTGGTGAGGACCGGTTTTGAATCAGTCACGATCATATGGTCGCAAGTCGGCGGCGCTCGTGCATGTGAGCGGGGGGGGTTAGACGGTTAGACGGAGTCCTGAGGAAATGCTACATTTAAATTCATGCTAGTTTTCCAAGACTGCCAACCCCAGCTTTAAGCTTACACCTTCAACATTTTATTGGTTTCCATGTTAGTAATTACATAATTAAGGTATTTGAAGGTAGAATATTGAGATACTCGACAAGTTTTTCTGCACCCTGCTGAGACATAAGTCCTTTAATCTTTGATATATTCTGAAGGTGATAGTAGGCGGACTTTGTAATTGTCTTAATGTGGCTGCTGAAATTAAGGTCTGAGTCTATGACTACACCAAGGTTTCTGGCTTGATTTGTACATTTCATCTTTGCAGATTGAAGCTGAAGAACAAATGGTTGAATATTCCTTAAAAAACATTCAAGTCTTCTCTTATTTTTACCTCTATAAAGTAAGGTTGAATGACAAAGAGTAGTTCAAGTTAAGAACATTTGAAAGTGTGCTCCAAAAAGAGTATCCCAAAAAAATGTAATAAGGTAAAATAACAAAGAAATCATAAAACCAACAAGAAGTATGAAGACTGTATAATAACAGAAACACACAGATCTGATGCTCTCCTCTTCCTCCCTCCTCTTCTCTTTACAATTAAATCTCCCGAACACTCGTCTAGACACACTCTCTCCGTCTGCCTTTCTGTCCTACATCGCTCTCCGTCGCCTGGTTGCCATCGTAACACATCATTGTTCTGCTTCCAGGTGGGGTTAAAAGCTCCCATCACCATCATCTCTGTCTGCCTCATCGTACAGAGAGCTGCAGTCCACACACACACACAACATGCATTACAAAGATTAAAGTGTGTGTGTGTGTTTGTGTATTCCTCTGAGGACCTATGAGGTTATTTTGCTGTTTGAGGATGCAGACTGTTGCATGAATATGAGGAGCCGCTTGCACAAAGAGCTGCAATAAAACAGAGATATCAATCTTTTAAAAGATGATCTAATATCTATATTTATTTATTTATTTATTCAAGCTTTTATCTGCCGTTTAATAAACATGATGCACTGGATGTGATGTTCGGTCTTGTTGAGGCGGACCTGCTTTATGAAGGTTCACATCCCTCCAGTCTGCAGGGAGATACAAGGTCTCCACATGCCAGCGTTCATATCACTCACGGACCAATTAGAGCACAGGAATGGTTGCTATGGTTATGCTGGGAGTGTGCAGAGGCAGTGGGAAATACCCTGTTCGTGGAGGTAACTGAGTGATGCAGTAAAACATCACACACACAGAAATTTGCCGTTTTCTTGTCTTTTTACTGATTTAATGCAAAAATGACTCTTTATAAAAAGCAGTCAGGTGTTTGAGTTCTCAGCTGCATGAGTGTGTGAGGAGTTAGCTGCATGAGCAAGACACTAACTGTGGTTTACACTTATATTTTTCTGCTTCATGCAAGAAGAAACATGGCACAACATTTAAGGCTGACTCTGCAAAAGAGCAAAACAAACTGGGAGTTTCTTTCCTGATTCGAGTGTGCACTTCCTGCCCAAACATACATTGTTCTCCTTTCTGCCGGCGAACATTAAACACTTACTCAACCTTTGGAAATGAGATGGATGGAACCAAAGAGCAATGATTCAAATCAGGAGACAACTCAGATGTTTGTATGTTGATGACTTGGTGGTGTGTTTAAAGCTTCTGTAAGGAACTTTCAATTTGAGGTGATTTTGGCGCCCCCTGAGGGCAAGGTGTTACCTCATTTCCTTTACGAACAATCTCATCCTGCTGTACTTAAACATTGGAATGTGCAACTCATGGAAAATGTTTGCCATATAAAATGCTGTTTCAGCAGCTAATCAACTAACACCAACCCCCAGCCAGTGATTTAAAGCATATAATGTACATATTTATACCGTATTGTATGATTTTGTGTTTTCTTTGGCTAACTTGAGGCGTGATGCTCTTTTTAGGCATGCAGCAAAAGCAACCACAAATAAATAATAGGCAAAAACCATACAACCATGACAAAGACTACAAAAATAAGTAAATCAACACACAGCACATGATCAGTAATAATAATAATACTTTATTTATATAGCTCTTTTCAAGAAGTGCAAAGTAAAATGAAATAAAACTTAAAAACATACAATCTTATAAATCAGACCCTTAATATCAGAGCTGAAATTAAATAAAATCACACAATAAAAGCTTTATGACATAAAACAAGGGACTGACTCTGCAGGTCTGATCTCCTCTGGCAGGCTGTTCCAGAGTGTAGGAGCCCTGAAAAAGACCTGTCCCCTTTCGTTTTCAGTCGGGGTCCTTGGAACAGCTAACAGAGCACTGCCAGAGGATCTCAGACTGTGACAAGGTTTGTAGGGGGATAAAAGCTCAGAGATATAGAGAGGGGCAAGTCCATGTTGTGCTTTAAAAGTCAAAAGAATCTTAAAATCAATCCTAAAATCAATAAAAGCAACAACAACAAATTAAAACTGTATAACTTTAAGCCAGAGGAGAAACACATGAGAAAGTGAAATCTAAATCTAAATTCCAATATCACATGAATGAAACATGAACATGGTTTAAAGCAGTGACTGACCTTCACAATCAGACCCACAGTTGGCATTGCAAACCAATGAAACCACATTCACTTGTTTGCGCTCGTTCTTGAACACTGCATCCACTGTGGAACAAACGCACCTCAGATACAGCACCAATACCCGCATGTTCCACCTGATACTGTCATAGTAGCAAATCAATACAGTTCTTTGTCGTATCGAATGTGGCATATAGCTTCTTGTTTCCTCTGGCATTTAATCTGATGTGGCAGGAAGCCTCCAGAGTTCCGGTCCCTGCGCACCTGAACTGAGACTGACCTGGAGCTGGTACTGATTAAGTGTGTCTGCTGTTTTTCAGGTGGAGGTGGAGGTTTACAGGAGAGACTCCAAGAAGCTGCCTGGCCTTGGAGACCCAGACATCGACTGGGAGGAGAGCGTCTACTTAAACCTCATCCTGCAGAAGGTGAGCAGCAGCACTATATATATACTAATATATACATTTCAGTCGTACACAATGTATCGCTTGATTTGATAG
Source organism: Notolabrus celidotus (assembly GCF_009762535.1). Taxonomy (NCBI): domain Eukaryota; kingdom Metazoa; phylum Chordata; class Actinopteri; order Labriformes; family Labridae; genus Notolabrus; species Notolabrus celidotus. Next base: position 6,493,878 of record NC_048292.1, read on the forward strand.
TTTTTCAACATGACACTCAAATGTTAAGCCTGTTCTAATTCTGTTGATTTATACAACGTATCTTTGTGTGCAGGGTGATGTTGAGTGTTATACTTCTGGTGTACAATATTTAACATTTTGTTTGACCAAGTTTAAAATGTTAAACATTAAAGCCAAATGTATCACTTAGCTTGACTAAGTTTTTAACATTTAAACCAAATATTACAGCTGTTCTAATTCTGTCATATAATACAAAATGTCTTTTTATGCAGATGATGTGCTGTTTTATTTCTGGTGTACAAAATCCAACTCTTTATTTGACCAAGTTCTTAAAGGTGACATATCATGCAAAATGGACTTTTTAATGGTTCTCTACCTGAAATATGTTTCCCTGGCATGTCTACAAACCCCTTGAGAATGAAAAAAATCCATTCCGCCCCTGTTTAGATTTCTCCACCTTTCTGTAAATGTGTGTGAAACGAGCCGTTTCAGACTTCCGTGTTTTTGTTACATAACAACAATATCCTGTCTGTAACAGAGTCAGAGCTCGGAGCTTGTTCAGCCCATAGACTGTATAAAATAATACTGAATCCCCTCTCCGTTTTTCATTACCTGCACACGTGTGCTAACAAGGAGCTTAGGAGGGAGGCATGCTAATTGTAGGCTGTCTTAATAAACACAAAGGTCAGTTTTACTCCCCACGTCTGCAGATTTGAAGATCTAGTGGATGATTTTTATTTATCAAGGATAAGTGCTAGCGCTAGTTAGCATAGCTACATAGCTACATGTCGTAGCTGTAGCTGTGAACCAAGACACACGTCAACATACTGACAAATAAAACAACAAGAAACACAGAATCTGTGACCAATCCTTCATAAAAGGTCCCACTGCCTTTCTGGTAAAGGTCGGTTTTACTCCCCAGGCCTGCAGATTTGAAGATCTAGTGGATGATTTTTATTTATCATGGATAAGTGCTAGCGCTAGTTAGCATAGCCACATAGCTACATGTTCGTAGCTGTGTACCAAGACACACGTCGACATACTGATAAATAAAACAACAAGAAACACTAAATCTGTGACCAATCGTTCCGAAAGGTCCTGCTACAGGCGCCTCTCCGTCAGGATCAGATTCTGGATCAGATTCAGAGGGTTGAAGTAACGCTATCTGTGAGCAGCCGTGTATATTCAGCCAACATGTAAACATTAGATCAACGTGCTGGAGAGCCGAGGCCACATCCACTTCCTGAGGGGGCGTGGTCAGAGAGAAAACAGAGTGTTCTGAGCAGGGCTGAAGAAGAGGGTTCTTCAGGCAGACCAAAATCTGATTTCAAAGTGTTTTTTTGAGCATAAACTTTAAAGACATGTTTTGGGGACCTCTTAGACCAATATATATTGATGAAAAAAGCGTTATATGTCACCTTTAATATTAAACCCAAATACAACTGCTATCACAATTGTACTAATGCAAATTATGTGCTGTTATATTTCTGGTGTACAAATTTAACATTTAATCAACAAGGTTTTAACATTAAAACAATATAATTGAACCTGTAATAATTCTAATTAATAATAAAATATATCTGTATGCCGATGATGTGCTGATTTATTTCAGATGTATGTCGTGCAACAACTTTGTGATGTTTTATCTGTAGACATGCACACTGAATTCTTCCTCTGTGTTAACAGCAGGCATGTACCAAGGCCCCATGGTGCATTTGGACATTGGTTATCTCCATAATATATTAATAATGTAATACGTATTTGCGCTTGAGATACCATGACATAAACAATCCTGGAACCTTGAAGTTAGGTAGTGTTCCTGTTGTATATGAGCAATGACCAAGGAGTTTTTCAGAGCCACCTCCTTATGAAGCCAATCTTTTAATAAGATCTGGTGTGATTGAAGAAAAGTTAAATAGTTTGAGTTTTTTCTGTCGCAAGTTGAGACACATGAAGTATGTTGACAGAACGATATCAATACAATGCACTACCAACTTTCTATGACATATTTTAGGATGTTTGCTTCAATGACATTTTAAGGTTTGGCAATGATATGAATGAAAACAGGAGCTCATTAATACAAAATCAATACTTATATTCAGCTCATGTGGAGTGATAATTTAATTTGTAGAGTTTCCATTTTATTATATTCATTTATTGATTTGAGCAGCATTTACAGGCAGCCCTTGTTTGGTGTTTTGCCTCACTTTGTGTTGTAAAACAGTAACACTTCTTTTGTTTGTAATTAACCTTTTTAACAAAAGCAACTGCATTATGTTGCTTTTGCTGTGGCAATAAAAGAGTTGTAAGACCTAAATGTGTCCTGACTGCTTCCCTCTGCAAGTAGGAACTGAAAACAGAAGCTAATAATCATGGCACTTCTACAGATGGAGTCTTTGAGTTTTAATTTGGTCACTAATGCCTGCAATAACCTGAAAACTCCCTTGATTCCCAGTTGGACTACGTGGTGACTTGTGCGGTCTGCACGCGCTCAGACGCAGGAGATATCCACATCCACAAGAAGAAATGTCAGGTTAGAAATCCCACCTCACATATTCTGTCATGACACCAGAGCTGCTCTCTATTTAACTCAACAGCAGCCTCATTAATCACAGCGGGGCTCATGAAGCTGTTGGTCTTTATTCACTCAGGAAGTGTTCGCGTCGCCCAGCAAACACGCCATGGACAGCAAAGGAGAGGAGTCCAAGATGAGCTACCCGAACATCTTCTTCATGATCGACAACTTTGAGGAGGTAACTGCTGCTATGACTTATTTTAACCCTTTATGAGCCAAAGTGCTGGTCTAGACTGTCCTGATATTTCTGGGTACTTGTACTAAAGTATTTCTATTGTATGCAACTCCATAATTCCTTGTTGCAGCATCTCATGTGTAAATATGGCACTTTTTACTTTCCTACATTTACTGGTTGTAGATGATGTAGATAAATAGATACTGTATCAACCCTTTGCAAGTCATTATACTGGCGGCTACAATCACAGTCAAGACACTACATCTAACTCTTAGCATAAGAAACATTTAGGCACATAAAGCTCCAGATAAAAATATTAAAAATACGTTTCTAGAACAGAATAAAACGTTCAAGTCAGATCATAAAAGAAGTCCTAGAAAAATACCAAAATGCACCAATCAGCCATAACATTATGACTACCAACCTAACATTGTGTAGCCCCCCTCTCGTCAGGTCAGGTCCATAACAATCCTGACCTGATGAGTAATGGACTCTGAAGGTGTGCTGTGGTATCTGGCACCAAGACGTGAGCAGCAGATCCTTTAAGTCCTAGAATTTGTGAGGTGGGACTTCCATGGATTGGACTTGTTTGTTTGGCACGTTCCAAAGATTGAGATCTGGGGAAGTTAGAGACCAAGTCAACACCTTGAACATGTCAGATTCCTCTGAGTCTTCAATTGCACTATAGTCCAGTTCTGAAGCTCACACGTCCATTGTATGAGCTTTCAGTGGTGGACAGGGGTCAGCATGAGCACCATGACTGGCCTGAGGCTACCCAGCTCCAGAACCAGCATTTGCTTTTCCAGCAGTTTGAGCTCCAGTAGCTCTTCTGTCAGATCAGATTTTACTCCAAACATGAGCCTTGGTCGCCCATGACCCTATCTCCAATTCACCCGTTTTCCTTCCTTATTCCACTTTTGGTAGGTACTGATCCCTGCAGACCAGGAACACCCCACAAGAGCATCAGTTTAGGAGATACTCTGACTTTGTTCACATCAGAACAATCACCCGTTTTTCCTTCCTTTCAACACATAAGCTTCACATGTCTGTGTTTAGAAGGTTATGGCTGATGCAGCTGTTTTCTGTACAGGAGTGAACATTGTTGTTTTCACTCCTTGTTGAAAGAAGCTCCATGTTCATCTGGTTTTGTATGGATGAATAACAAACTGGCAACTACTCACATTTGTGATTCTGGTGTGCCTCACGGCTCTATACTTGGTCCTCTGCACTTTGTTGTACACATTGTTGATTTGCTTGAAATGTCTTTGCAGGGCTTTAACTTTTACTGTGCAGTTCTGCCCAGTTGAAGAGCTGCTTTTACTTGAGCAGAAGGTCTGAATATATCTTCTACGGTTGACATTTTCTAGACATTTGAAGCCCAACATGTCCCGAAAACGACGACATACGGCATGTTAAACTGAAAGGAACACAAACAGTGAAGTAATCAAATGTAAGGTTTTCTTTAAACAAATGGACCGTCTGTGGAAAGAAGAGGTTAGTAATGAAGCTGTTACTCCATGCGGTCGGACTCCACAGAAGCTGACAGTGTTTTCCTCCCGGTAGGTGAGCACATCGAGTCGATGCGGTCGGTGTAATGAAGTGTGACTCTGTGCCTTTCACTCCATTTTAAAAACAAGCTCCTGCTATAACACCTCGTTTTATAGGGCTACTGCGGGGAAAAACGCCAGATAGCAGAGATTTCTCTCCTGGGAGGAAATCAATGAGCGCTTTTTGGTGCTCAGAAGCGAGAAAAAACTGCTTACTGTGTTCTCGGCCAAACAAGTCAATGCCAGCTGAAGCAGCCAACGGGCATTCACTCTCTCTCTCTCTCTGTTTGTGTGAAGCCAAAGGTTCCTTTGAGACATAAAAAGATGAGGGAAATTTGCCACCGTCATGCAACCTTCAGGGAACTTTAGGGTTGTTTGTTGAAATAATGAAAGCAGCCAATGATCGTCTTTGCAGGAAAAGTAATATGTATTTTTTTGTGTAGGTGTTCAGTGACATGACGGTGGGCGAGGGGGAGATGGTGTGTGTGGAGCTGGTGGCGAGCGACAAAAGCAACACCTTCCAGGGCGTCATCTTCCAGGGGTCGATCCGCTACGAGGCCCTGAAGAAGGTCTACGACAACCGGGTAAGAAGCTGCAACCTCGTGCTCAGGGCCAGTGCAAATCTCTTTGCAAAGCTCTTATCCCATGGTCAACATCTTGCTGTCATGCATTACAGAATTATAAGTCTGCATAATTGTGGAATATCCAGCTTCTTCCACCAGCTGTTGGTTCATGTGTTTTTGCTGACGTGTGAGGATTCCTTCATTTGTTTGGCTCTAGGTGAGTGTTGCGGCTAAGATGGCGCAGCGGATGTCTTTCGGCTTCTACAAATACAACAACATGGAGTTCGTGAGGATGAAGGGACCACAGGGCAAAGGTCACGCAGAGATGGCCGTCAGCAGGGTGCCCACAGGTGACACCTCCCCCTGTGGGACAGAGGAGGACCAGGTTTCCCCCATCCACGAGAGGGTGAGGAGACAGTTGGATTATTTGGGTTTTATTAGAAGACAGTTTTAATTTTAGTAGTTTTGAAATAAAATCTTCTGTATTGTTTAAACAAATCCTAAAAATCCACAATGCTGGGCTTTCCCTACTGACGGATATATTTTCATTGTGTAAACTCCAGACTTCTCAAAAGTTGGAGCAGCTTTCAGAGCTTAACTAAGGAGAAGTTCTTTTTTCACTTCCTCCTGTTTTTTATTGTGTCTAGCAGCAGAAGAGAAAACCCCCAGCTCAGCAGCACAAAGCTTCAATGAGCTCCATACAAAGACGTGAAATCAGGTCATGATCAATAATTAATGCTGCTGGACGGGATCATGAATCATTGATCAGTCAGACCTCCAGATGCGTCTCACAGACGTCTGATGGACCCTCTTATGTCACCATGAAATGACACTTTGATTTATTTATTTGTGCTGCAAATAAAAAAAATTCAGATTAAAAAAACAATCAATCTGATTTTGTGAGAGCAGAGAAAACTGGATTACTGATAGAGGTTGGAGCGGGATTAGGCTAAAAAGATAGAAAATAAATCTGTATTTACAGATTCTAGGTAAAAGTGTGTAATCTGTACTCAGGGGTACTCCTGGATTTAGTATGAAGAGTTTCCTGGCTTCTGTTTGTGATACGTTTATAGTTCAAGTAGCATCGACCAATGAGATATCGGCAGGCTATGGTGTCTGTTTGGAGAGCAAAAGCAGGCAGAACACAATCCACTATAAGACATCCTGGCGCCTTTCAGCAGTATATCTGCATGGCTAACAGTCTAGATCAAACATTTCTACTGAGACACAAATTTGCCTGATCCTGTGTAACTAAAGACAATCTGCATTTAGATTTCCTGACTTTCTGGAATGCATCAGAAATGATGGATTGGACCTTTGTTCAACAAACAAACATTTTAAAAGTTATTTTCTTCTCTTGAGGACAGACCTGAAAAATCTGGACTTTAAAAAATGCACCATGATGTTGTTATTTCAGGGAACTTAAAGCTGCTGTTGGTAGTCACAGAGTAAACATCTGTTCAGAGAGAGGGACTTCAAATGTCAACACTATCCCTCCCAACCAGATTTCCTCTTAGCCCCCCAACACAGATCGGCGTGTGAAGTCATGATAGTGCCGGACTCATAACCAATCAGAGGACGTAGTAGGGGCCGCCCCTTAACCAATCAGGACAGAGGATTGGAGATTAGCTATGATTGGTCCGTCATAACGGGAACAAGGGGAATAAAAAGATTGCTTGATACAAAGGCATTGGAAAACGCAGAGATTTCACAATAGTCTCAAATTACTCCACTTACCCATGAGTACCGATGGGCATTATGACCTTTTCTCCAAACCTAGCAGAAAACAAAGTAACGCTTTTTACACCATTCCTACCAACAGCAGCTTTAAGACCCGTTGATCACAAGAAAATCAGTTTCTTTTCTCTGGCTCAAACAGCTGAAGAGCCAGAGTGAAGCCTCTGTGTAACTTACTGTTTACAGTGAAGCTGAGACTCACCACAATCAGATGAACGGGCGCTCTTCTGAGGGATGTATTGAACCAAGAAATGATAGTGTTTCTTCAGCAGACATATCTGGCCATCAGTTGACCATTGTTCCAAGTGGATTATAACCCAGCTGTGTTAAATACTTGATTCTGATTGGTCAAACCACGATAACAACAATTGATTGATTCTCATTCAACACCAGGGGACAAACTGACCACACACGTCAAATCAAATCAATCTGTGGAAAGGAGTTTGACATGTTTTACAGCTGCCTGTTGACACTGTGGCAAAGTCGCTCATCTGTTATCTCTGGATTTACAGCACCTGTAGGATTTGGCCAATCAGAGTCCAGTATGTGAAACACTCTGAAACTTCTAGTTAAGGAAAAAATAATGAATTGAGAACTGATTTTAAGTGACAAAGAGAAAATGTTTCTTTCAGTTTTTTGAGAAGGCCACACTAAGAAACAGTTAGCCCTTTTTTATCACCAGAATTTAACATTTCTTCATTCGGAGATACATGGTTTTCAAGGGGTTAAATAGTAAGTGTGTAATAATGAACTCATCCTAACTGGTTGTGTTCCTGCAGGAGTCGTCCTACAGGCGTCCTGTCTCTGCTAGCTCTAAGCTTTCTTACATGATTCATGATTTCATGATGCAAGGTTTTCACTGGACAGAAAGAGGGTGGAGGAAAGTGAGTAACTGAAAGTAGAGAACAATAAAGATTAGATATTAGACTCCGAGATGTAGTGGAGTAGAAGTAGACAGTAGGATTAAATGGAGGTGAGTTGATGTAGTCCCAGTCCTCAGTGTTAAGTGGTTATTATGCGTCTGTCAGTACAATAACATGTTGTCTAACTCCAGGTGACGTCATTCAGCACTCCTCCTACTCCAGAGAGGAACCGCCCCTCCTTCTTCTCTCCGTCGCTCAGACGTAAAGTGCCCCGAAACCGAATCGCAGAGATGAAGAAGTCTCACTCAGCCAACGACAGTGAGGAGTTCTTCAGGGAGGAGGATGACGAGGGTAAGAACTGGAACACAAAGTCAGGGTTTCAAACACTTAATGAGAGTTATAGGACAGAGTCTGAGAGCAGGCGAGGAGGTGTTCATGTTTTTGGGGCTGTAATGAACGCTGCAGCCAGTAGAAGGAGCTGGAAGGACTTTAGACTGTAATCAGAGTGTCATTTAAAGCCACTGATGAATTATTTTTGTCAATTATAATCCTTCTGGAGAAGTTGATTTATATTTTGGTCAATATTTTAAGATGATTTTAGAGTGATGAGCTTCAGTTTGACCCAGAAATTAGGTTTTTTATTTTAAGTTATATTTTTTGGCCTTTTTGCCTTTATTTGATAGGACAGCTGAAGAGAGACAGGAAATGTGGGGAGTAGAGAGTGGGGGAAGACATGCAGGAAATAGTCAACCGGCCAGGAATCGAACTGGCGACCCCTGTGACAAGGACTGTAGCCTCTGTATGTAGGGCACTTGGACCGCTAGGCCACCAGCGTCCCCAGAATTTATGTTTTAAAGTTTTTCTTCTTTCATTTTTCATTCAAAGAATTCCTGACACATACTCAATTCTAACCAAACAGCGAATAAACATCATCAGTCAGTAATAATGTGATGCAGATGTGGATGACGAGTCTGTTTCCTGTGCTGCAGATCTTCACACGGCCACTAACCTGCGCTCACGCTCTCTCTCGGGGACCGGGCGCTCTCTGGTCGGATCCTGGCTCAAACTGAACCGGACTGAAGACTACTTCCTGCTGTACTCACACCTGACCTACGTCACGCTGCCGCTGCACCGCATCACTGCAGGTCAGAGGTCACACACACACACACTCACTCACTCACACACACTGTACATCCTTCATAAGGGCAGCAGAACTAAAGTGGGAAGATTAAGTACCCGATAAAGGTGTTTTCTAAGGCTTGACTTCATACGGTCTTTGTTCATGCTGTTCTTATCTTTCATAGTAAAACACAGCTTGAGCAGTTCATGCAGCATCATGTCACAACTTGAATTCTGTTTCTGTGTGTGTGTGTGTGTTTTCATTTTGCCATTCAGACATCCTGGAGGTTCGGCAGAAGCCCATCCTGATGACATAGCAGAGCCTGACTCCCTCAGAGCCTCTCTACAAAGTGCCTCCTGCATCAGGCCACAGCAGCAGCGCCCCCCGGTGTCCACACTGAGAACAACAACCAAACGACAGAGGAGACCACCACCAACAAACAAACAAACAAACCAGCCATTCAGGAAGTGCCTCTTCTTCTTTTCAGTTTCCCGCTGTGACCTGGAGCGTCTCCAGGGTCACATGACCTCAGCGTGAACAGGCATTGGCTGACAGGAAGTAGGAGGAGGAAGTTGAAGAATGTGTGATTCTTGTAAATATCTGCTGCTTTACTCACTGAGACGCCTTGACTGAAGGTTTCTGCTTTTAAAGACACGTTTCTGTTTTTGTTGGACTCGTCGTGGACCTCGTGGAGTTTCTTTATTTGTTTTAATTTGTCTACGAAGACGGGATGTCAAAGGGATTCTTCGTCTGACATGTTTCAAATAAAAAAAGTATGTTTGTTTTTTTTTAAACCAGAGGAATCAGTTTGTGTAGACTGCTTCACTTACTTAACCAGGCGGGGTCAAATCACTTGGTTCTTTTCTACAGGTCAGAAACTGCATCATAAATCACAATATAACAGTAACATTATTTTTATATATTAATCAACAGAGTTACCTAATGTCTCAAATATATCTGGAACAACAAGTATTCATCTAAACGTTGACTTCTAGTTTATTTTATGGGCGTAAAATAACGACTACAAGAACATTTCAAACCTTTCAAAGAGTCTTTTATCTTAAATGTTAAAGTTTTATAATCTACTTATAATTATGCTGAGATTACAGTTATAATTATTCAAATCTGCTTTTATACAAATGTGTTACAATAGTTATGCATCCTCACAGTTTTTTGAAACGTATAAAGACCATAAACGACATGTTTTGAAGACAATATATCACTGCTCACTGAAAGGAAGTTATTTTAAAATTATTATTTCAATGATTTATTTCTAAGTTACTTATCCAGTGAGAAAAACAAACAATTATTTATCTAAACTCTGAATTTTAGTGTGCTAGTTTGTCTGAAAAATGTTCAAAATGAACTCAAATAGCAAATTAAGAATTGTAACCTTTAAAATGAGAAAGTTTGAATTTAACATTAATGTTTAACTAAAATTAAAATAACATTAAAAAGTGTTAAAACAAGAAATGTAATTCAAATATTCCCTAGAATTAAAAGGTTTAATTTCTTATTGGGAAAATCACAAATCAATTTATTTTCCTTTTTTTTTTAATTAACATTTTAATTAATCGTTTGGTTTTGCACTCATATTTTTGATGTTCATAAAAAATATTTTTTTATTTGGTTTAAAATTGGAGGAGAGTGCATCATCTAAAATTAAAAGAACTGTTATATATAACACTTAATATTTTTTCTGTTATAGAGTTTAAGTAAAATGAGGCTGGCACTTATTAAAGCAAATATCAAGGAAATTAATTTAACATTTTTCTATTTTTCTCTGAACACTAAATTTAAAAAAAAAAGAAGAAATTAGTGAATTTTAGAAATCAGGAACAATAATAAAATAAAAAAAATAAAGAGTATGATTATTGAAAATTATTCAATACTTATTTATATGTCCAGAAAGTTATTTTTAGACGTATGATATCCATAAACACTTCTATAACAGACTAAGTTCAGTCATTAAAATGATAAATGTTAATAAAGACAAAAAGGGATTTGAAGTTTCAGATTATTTTTGCTGGTTTGGAATTTAAACCATAAAAACCGACTCCAGATCGATGAGACCCCGACCTGACCGACTGACCACCTTCAGTTAAACACCTGGGCTCTGCTGTGTGTTGTCCCTACTGTACACACAGCTTCACACTCTCGAGGAGTTAACACACACACACACACACACACACACACACACACATGAAAGAAAAGAACTCACAATAACCCAGCTCGGACTTTTTACCGGCTATGTTTAAAAAAACTGCGACTCACAAACTGGAAGAGACTTGAAAAACCAACAAAAGTGAAGATGCTTTCAATTTAAAGGGAAACTGACGTAAGAAGAAAACAGGAAGCTTCAGACAGAAGCGTCCTGATGGGATCCACATGTGGACACAGATGTTTGTTGATGTTATCGTGACTTGTCTTGTTTTTCCTCCCTCTGTGCTCCTGAAGCCTTAAATCTGACTCGACGTTACTTCAATGTCTTTTTTTTTCCTCCTCATCTTCATTTAAATTCAACTTTTATTTTCTTTATCTTTTTTTAGAAACAACCAGCCGAGGCTCCAAAGATTAGGTAATCATTAAGAGACGTCAAACTCGAAACATGTCTGTGAGTAAAAGTAGAAATAACTCGACATGAGCTGCAACTAAAATGTATCTTTAAAATATAAAAAAAGTTTAAAAAGTTAAAGTCTGTCAGAAGTTCCCAAAGTGAGATCTTCATTTTCATAAATGTGACAATAACATAAATTTGTGTGTCTGTGCTCAATAATACAAAAATGTTTTCATTGTTGACATAATCAAACTGACAAAAAATTGGTGAAATATTTTCTTAAAAATGTAGTAAAACTCTTACTTGAATATAACCATATCTGTGATATTTCAATAGTTCTAATATTTTGAATTTATCCTTATAATCAAACTTTGCTCCTTTAACAAATTAAACTTATACTCAAAAGTTATGCTAATACTTTTGACAACCAATACCACAATTTGAAGGATAAGCTGTAGTTTTTATTAGAAATTTAAAAAATTTAAAAAAGTATAATTATAAATTTATTATTAATAGTATCTTCAATGTTTTTTTCCTAAAACAATATTAACACAAGGAGATGGGCACTTATTAAATAACTGATAATATTCTGAGAATAATTGTACACACATATGTAAGCTTTTTATTTGATCTAAAATTGTTTAATTTTGTCAAAATTTTTAATTTAATTTATTTTTCTGCAGAAGTGTTTGATTGTATTTCACAGATTTGGACATTTTTGTGTAAATTGGCATCTTATTCAGGAAAAAAAAAACTTTGGGAACTTTTTTTGGAACTTGTGATGAGCATTTCTCTGTTTGTTTTTTATTTTTTGTATTTTAAAATTACTCAAAAATTACTCATTTTTAGCTTTCAATAAAAATGATAGAGTGATTTCTTGTTATAAGTATTACTGAAAATGAATCGCAGTATTTTCTTTTTCTAACGCACAGTTTAAGAGTTAACATTATAATGTTAATTAATGACACTTAAAGTGTTACATTTTGGAAATGCCCATCACAAGTCTCCATGGTGCAAGATGGACAAACTGAAAATATTTGAACTTTTAATAAATGAAGAGATGAATCCACATGTGGAACATTTAAAACAGATGTTAGGGAAGGTTTTAGTGTTATTTTTCTCAACATTTAATGAAGGAGAAGAATTCTTACACTTACTCTTCAGTCAGAGAGGAGCTGAAGTCAGCTGTTGTTGTTCTTATTGATCAGTTATTATCAGCTTTTGATTGCACTCAGAGACGAAGCCATCCTCGATCAAACTCAGTCTGCACTGTCTTTTGATTTCATTCGTCTGTGTCGTATTCAAAGTGACATTTTTCACTCGTTCCTCTTCTTCTTTTCCTTCTTTGAGTCCAGACGGGTCGTTCCCCCCGCTCGTCTCTTCAGTGTTATTGACGACGATGTAGTTGATAGTCTCTCCAGCTGAATGTATCCACGCTGATCAATATCAAAGACGGCTTTAACGGAGAAACGTTTGATAAGAGCAAAATGACAGTTTGCACTGTAAAACGCTTTTAGAACCTTTTTGAAACTCGTTTGTTAAAATCCTTTTTGTTGACGTGTTCTTACATCACAGTTTCAAGCTTTCATCTCTGCTTTTGTACACAGACACAGTTAATGTGCATGTTATCAGTCATTTCTGTTGCTTAGTTTATAAACTGTACGTACATTTTCCTGTATTTATTTATTAAAATACACATTATAAGAAAAGATGACGTCTTTTACCCAATCTGTTCATCACTTAGATCAGAGTCTGGAGGATAAAGGTCTAAAATTGATCACAACTTTGATCCCATTTCATATTCTCGCAACAAACTGAGAACAAATCGCCACCAAATTTCAACTTCAGTGGTTTTTATGAACTTTGAGTCCACCCTCAATATTTGAATGACCCTTTCCTAATTGGTGTTGCACCGAAAGAAAACTTCCACTTGTTAAGACAAGATTTTTAATACCTACAGCAAAGTTTTCTGAAATAAACTTGTCCAGTTCCTGCTCTCCTGATGATGAGCCATCTAGAGTTCAACCTTTTGACTTCCTATAACAGCGCTGATCCCATTCCTCCTCTCTAGGGGATGACATTGAAAGGTTTAAATAACTTTC